>NC_137821.1:631500-636500 GCF_963921795.1 Nannobrachium achirus | reverse complement strand
ACCCCTTAGCTGAGAGAGAGATGAAGCAGGGACCCCTTAGTTGAGAGAGAGATGAAGCAGGGACCCCTTAGTTGAGAGAGATGAAGCAGGGACCCCTTAACTGAGAGAGAGATGAAGCAGGGACCCCTTAGTTGAGAGAGAGATGAAGCAGGGACCCCTTAGCTGAGAGAGAGATGAAGCAGGGAACCCTTAGCTGAAAGAGAGATGAAGCAGGGACCCCTTAGCTGAGAGAGAGATGAAGCAGGGACCCCTTAGTTGAGAGAGAGATGAAGCAGGGACCCCTTAGTTGAGAGAGAGATGAAGCAGGGACCCCTTAGCTGAGAGAGAGATGAAGCAGGGACCCCTTAGTTGAGAGAGGGATGAAGCAGGGACCCCTTAGCTGAGAGAGAGATGAAGCAGGGACCCCTTAGCTGAGAGAGAGATGAAGCAGGGACCCCTTAGCTGAGAGAGAGATGAAGCAGGGACCCCTTAGTTGAGAGAGAGATGAAGCAGGGACCCCTTAGCTGAGAGAGAGATGAAGCAGGGACCCCTTAGTTGAGAGAGAGATGAAGCAGGGACCCCTTAGTTGAGAGAGAGATGAAGCAGGTGAAGCAGGGACCCCTTAGCTGAGAGAGAGATGAAGCAGGGACCCTCACAACCTGTTCATAGATTCCATATAGTTTCATTGTTTGACAGCACAATCATCAGTGTATTTTGGATTCATGTCAATTTGTGTTTTCAGATATTTAACCACTTGAACCGTCAATACTTAATAAACTTGACCTTTCACTCTGTACTTAGTCTGCTCTTTTCCCCCTCTACACCAAAGCTCTTTGCTGAAAATAGCTGATCTACAAGCCTCTGGTCTTTAGTAAACATAAGACATACACTTTCCTTTCCTCGCCAAAACACGGTTTGAAGATGTTTGGAAGAAAGACTTTCCTTTAGTAGGAACACCCTGAGCCCCCCCCCCCCCCCCCCCCCCCCCCTCCTCACAGGGTTAGGGTTAGGGTTAGGCTAAAATACACTTTCTACACAGAAAAGGCTTTTAGAAGGATTTAGGACTCTCTCTCTCTCTCTCACACACACACACACACACACACACACACACACACACACACACACACACACACACACACACACACACACACACACACACACACCACACACACACACACCAGATGGGTGTCTGTGTAATGTAATCCTACACACACATGATGTGTTTGTATCATTTATATGAGTCTGTTAGCTAGTCTGTTATCCAGACATCAACAACTTGGAGATCTGATAACTACTATGTTATCCAGACATCAACAACTTGGAGATCTGATAACTACTATGTTATCCAGACATCAACAACTTGGAGATCTGATAACTACTATGTTATCCAGACATCAACAACTTGGAGATCTGATAACTACTATGTTATCCAGACATCAACAACTTGGAGATCTGATAACTACTATGTTATCCAGACATCAACAACTTGGAGATCTTCATTTCTGGGAGGTCGGTCCCAATGACACGCACGCACATGTGCACGAAAAATACATTCTTCTTCTTTTTTCTTTTTTTATGTTAGGCTCAAGTTTTATTATAAAACATCATAGCATGGCTCTTCAGGGTGAGGACATGGATTAGTAGAGAAAGATATCTGCAACAGAGCAGAAAGTTAGATAGTCTTTTATTTATTAGATAGTTTTATTATAAAACATCATAGCATGGCTCTTCAGGGTGAGGACATGGATTAGTAGAGAAAGATATCTGCAACAGAGCAGAAAGTTAGATAGTCTTTTATTTATTAGATAGTTTTATTATAAAACATCATAGCATGGCTCTTCAGGGTGAGGACATGGATTAGTAGAGAAAGATATCTGCAACAGAGCAGAAAGTTAGATAGTCTTTTATTTATTAGATAGTTTTATTATAAAACATCATAGCATGGCTCTTCAGGGTGAGGACATGGATTAGTAGAGAAAGATATCTGCAACAGAGCAGAAAGTTAGATAGTCTTTTATTTATTAGATAGTTTTATTATAAAACATCATAGCATGGCTCTTCAGGGCGAGGACATGGATTAGTAGAGAAAGATATCTGCAACAGAGCAGAAAGTTAGATAGTCTTTTATTTATTAGATAGTTTTATTATAAAACATCATAGCATGGCTCTTCAGGGTGAGGACATGGATTAGTAGAGAAAGATATCTGCAACAGAGCAGAAAGTTAGATAGTCTTTTATTTATTAGATAGTTTTATTATAAAACATCATAGCATGGCTCTTCAGGGCGAGGACATGGATTAGTAGAGAAAGATATCTGCAACAGAGCAGAAAGTTAGATAGTCTTTTATTTATTAGATAGTTTTATTATAAAACAAAGCATGGCTCTTCAGGGTGAGGACATGGATTAGTAGAGAAAGATATCTGCAACAGAGCAGAAAGTTAGATAGTCTTTTATTTATTAGATAGTTTTATTATAAAACAAAGCATGGCTCTTCAGGGTGAGGACATGGATTAGTAGAGAAAGATATCTGCAACAGAGCAGAAAGTTAGATAGTCTTTTATTTATTAGATAGTTTTATTATAAAACATCATAGCATGGCTCTTCAGGGTGAGGACATGGATTAGTAGAGAAAGATATCTGCAACAGAGCAGAACGTTAGATAGTCTTTTATTTATTAGATAGTTTTATTATAAAACATCATAGCATGGCTCTTCAGGGTGAGGACATGGATTAGTAGAGAAAGATATCTGCAACAGAGCAGAAAGTTAGATAGTCTTTTATTTATTAGATAGTTTTATTATAAAACATCATAGCATGGCTCTTCAGGGTGAGGACATGGATTAGTAGAGAATGATATCTGCAACAGAGCAGAAAGTTAGATAGTCTTTTATTTATTAGATAGTTTTATTATAAAACATCATAGCATGGCTCTTCAGGGTGAGGACATGGATTAGTAGAGAAAGATATCTGCAACAGAGCAGAAAGTTAGATAGTCTTTTATTTATTAGATAGTTTTATTATAAAACATCATAGCATGGCTCTTCAGGGTGAGGACATGGATTAGTAGAGAAAGATATCTGCAACAGAGCAGAAAGTTAGATAGTCTTTTATTTATTAGATAGTTTTATTATAAAACATCATAGCATGGCTCTTCAGGGTGAGGACATGGATTAGTAGAGAAAGATATCAGAGCAGAAAGTTAGATAGTCTTTTATTTATTAGATAGTTTTATTATAAAACATCATAGCATGGCTCTTCAGGGTGAGGACATGGATTAGTAGAGAAAGATATCAGAGCAGAAAGTTAGATAGTCTTTTATTTATTAGATAGTTTTATTATAAAACATCATAGCATGGCTCTTCAGGGTGAGGACATGGATTAGTAGAGAAAGATATCTGCAACAGAGCAGAAAGTTAGATAGTCTTTTTGGTCACGGCTCAAAATAACATGAGAACAAAGAAGTAGATGAGATCAAAGAAGTAGTCGCCAGCACTCAAGGAATCTCCTTTTCACATGATTTTATTGACATCATCATGATTGACAGAAGCAACGCGAGGAAATGGATTGACAACTGAGCGGCAAGACGATCAGTCATCACAGGAAACCTGTCAGTTTACTGTCTGTTATCAGCTGAAATAGCTGATCTTTAAAGGACCTACACCATGAATTTTCACTTTTTCTATTTTAAAACCTTTTTTTGGGGTCCCACTGGCACCTTCTATCCTCACAAAGTCCTATTTCTGTACATTGTGTCTTTCTCTGGTTTTGGGAAGACAGAGATGAAAAGCTTTCCACGGGTTCTCAGAACAGTGCTGTTCTGAGAGTTGATCCGTGTGACGTCACACGGATTCCCGTTTTTTTTTCCCCGAGTCAAAAAAAAAATGTTTTCAAAAAAAATTTTTTTTCAAAACTTTTCTTTTTTCAAAACTTTTTTTTTCAAAACTTTTTTTTTTTCAAAAAAATTTTTTTTTCAAAATTTTTTTTTCAAAACTTTTTTTTTTTTCAAAAAAAATATTTTCAAAAAATTTTTTTCAAAAACTGTCAAAAAATTTTTTTTCAAAAAAACTTTATTTTCAAAAAACTTTATTTTCAAAAAACTTTATTTTCAAAAAACTTTTTTCAAAAAACTTTTTTTCAAAACTTTTTTTTTTCTGGAAAAAACCCCACTAGATGCGCCCCTGAGCAAACAGAGGCCGTTTTGGTATTGCAGCTGGAGAGCCTCATTATAGTAGAGCTAGAACAAACAAAAATAATGGTCAGAGTGTTTGTTGAGGGTTAAAACCTGTCTAAGACTCAATTTTGAGCATATATTTATACAAAAAATATAGTTTTAAAAGCATGGTGTAGGCCCTTTAAGCTCACAACGTGAGCTTGTAGATCAGCTATTTTAACCAACGTGAGCTTGTAGATCAGCTATTTTAACCAACGTGGAAACATGCTGTGCGCGAGGTTTAGAAACTTCTGCCTTCAGCCCTTCACAATAAGGGTGCAGGAAGACTGGGCACTGGGCAGTGGGCACATAACTATTGTGGGCACCTCAATGTTAAAGGGATATTTCACTTTCAACATTTTTTTTTATCATCTAATCAGGCTTTTATGAACACCCTGAACAGTTTTTAATTAGCTTGATTGAATATTTAGATATTTGATGTAAATGTTACCAGGCCCTCCAGGCCCAGGGCCTCTCCCCACACACACCCATTGTAACTTCAAACTTCATTTTAACCATGATAGATTCATTAAAAACAACCATTATTTTTTCTGGTGACTCATACTACCCTCCTAATATGTGAGCAGGCCGTGTTTTTTCGATAACTTCTTTCATTTATTTTTAAGATTTTTTTTTTGTATTTAATTTTTTCCATTTTCCCAAATAATTATTAAAAATAAATGAAAAACGTTATCGAAAAAAACACGGCCTGCTCACGTATTAGGAAGGTAAAATGAGTCACCAGAAAAAATAACTGGTGTTCTTAATGAATCTATCATGGTTAAAATGAAGTTTGAAGTTACAATGGGT
>NC_137821.1:590295-631300 GCF_963921795.1 Nannobrachium achirus | reverse complement strand
AATGAAGTTTGAAGTTACAATGGGTTTGTATGTGGAGAGAGGCCCTACCACTGCTCCCTGTTGAAAGTGGAATATCCCTTTAAGTTGGATGAAATTATTGCTGTGTATGGTTCTATATGGGCTGTGTCAATCATTTTGACAAATAATAGCTTGCAGCAACGTCTAAACATTTTCATTTTCTCTTTTTTTTTTATAGCCAAAAGTATAAAAATATTAAGGTTAAAAAAATAACTAAAAAGAACTATGTTAGTTCATTTTTGGGAACCATGAACTTTAGTTCAACATGTAGAATTATGAACTATGAAATGAACTAGTTCATTTTGAAAGTGAACTTTCCCAACACTGGATTTCCGTGAGGTTTATAGCCACTTGCGGGTGTCCCGGTAGGAGACGTTGATTTACGGGAGACTTAGGATGTCTGGTTAGGATGTTAGGTTTGGTGACAGGTCTGCCTTGAGATTCTGTCTGTTTATGGCCAAATCATTGTATTAACCCATTTAGGCCTAGAATTATTGACTGCTTTAACCAGTGAAAAATAGCAGATATACAAGCATGTCTCTCTCTCTCTCTCTCTCTCTCTCTCTGCAGGTCTAATCCTCCTCTTCTATTTGATCTTCTATGCGTGTCTTGGAGGAATGTTTGTCCTCACCATGTATGTGATGCTGCTGACCCTGGATGAGTACCAACCTACCTGGCAGGACAGGCTGACCACCCCAGGTAGGCTCCTCCATACCTCCAAAACCTGATCAACCCCTACAACCACACCCGTTCACTCAGATCAGCCAACACAGGGATGCTGACAGAACCCTCGCTAAAAACCCCAGGACAAAAATCCACTCGTCCTAGACTCTTCTCCCTCCTGGCCCCCAAACTGTGGAAAAAACTCCCTGTTGCACTTAGAACAACAGACTCACTCCCTAGCTTCCATTAGAACTACAGACTCACTCCCTAGCTTCCATTAGAACTACAGACTCACTCCCTAGCTTCCATTAGAACTACAGACTCACTCCCTAGCTTCCATTAGAACTACAGACTCACTCCCTAGCTTCCATTAGAACTACAGACTCACTCCCTAGCTTCCATTAGAACTACAGACTCACTCCCTAGCTTCCATTAGAACTACATACTCACTCCCTGGCTTCCACCGTGGTCTGAAGACTCACCTCTTCAGACTCTACCTAGCAGTACTGAAACACTCCCCTTCTCTCAATGACCACACATGAAGCTAGATAGCATTTTTAGGCTGATTGTGTGGGTGTGTCTATGTTTCAGGCCTGCTGATTGGCTGGTTATGTTTCAGGGATGATGATTGGCTGGCTGTGTGGGTGTGGTTATGTTTCGGGGATGATGATTGGCTGGCTGTGTGGGTGTGGTTATGTTTCAGGGATGATGATTCGTCCTCGAGGAGACAACCTGGACATCGTTTACAACCTGCAGGACACCGAGACCTGGGACCGCTACGTCCAATCACTGGACAGCTTCTTAAAACGTAAGAGACGGCTACGTCCAATCACTGGACAGCTTCTTAAAACGTAAGAGACGGCTACGTCCAATCACTGGACAGCTTCTTAAAACGTAAGAGACCGCTACGTCCAATCACTGGACAGCTTCTTAAAACGTAAGAGACGGCTACGTCCAATCACTGGACAGCTTCTTAAAACGTAAGAGATAGCTACGTCCAATCACTGGACAGCTTCTTAAAACGTAAGAGACCGCTACGTCCAATCACTGGACAGCTTCTTAAAACGTAAGAGACCGCTACGTCCAATCACTGGACAGCTTCTTAAAACGTAAGAGATAGCTACGTCCAATCACTGGACAGCTTCTTAAAACGTAAGAGACCGCTACGTCCAATCACTGGACAGCTTCTTAAAACGTAAGAGACCGCTACGTCCAATCACTGGACAGCTTCTTAAATGTAAGAGACGGCTACGTCCAATCACTGGACAGCTTCTTAAAATGCTTCAGTGATAATGAAAGTGGCTGGGGGTCATCTTGTCCCTTACTGGTCTTACAGCGTGGAAATGTTTAGTTTTTATAGATTATAATGTATTAAAGGTGTATTCAGTGATAATAAAAGTGGCCGGGGGTCATCTTGTCCCTTACTGGCCTTACAGCGTGGAAATGTTTAGTTTTTTATAGATTTTCTACACCATTATAATGTTCTGGTTTTGATCATTAGACCCAATCACTGAATATCGGTAGGCCTACGTCTCCAGCTTCAGGATATGTATGATACTGATTTACTACCAGACTGTGGCATTTTATGAGTTCAGTAGTTTACAATCTAGGCATTTAGCAGACGTTCTTAATTCAGAGCGACTGTGGTTAAAACCTTTATTTTGACCATCATAACTAAACATTATAAGGTAACTACAGCCATACTCTACCCTGATTGGTCGAGGACTGGCTGGCCTCTGAAAACCAAATCTAGCTATGCTCGTAACACGGGCCATGGTGGAAGTCCTTATATGGTCAGCACACATTCTAGTGAGGAGAATGAATGGAAAATGTACCAATTATATTTTTATTTGAATGAAATACAATCACTGAATATACCTTTAATGCAAAACCCCTGGCAGAAAATGTGTTAAAACGCAAGAGAGCGCTCCACCGCAGAGGGCCTCACGGTGGCGCTGCTGCCTCACAGCTAGACGCTCTGGGGGCGATGTGGGTGTTGGCCAAAGGGCCTTTCTGTCCAACCGGGGAAACTCCCCCTGTCAGGTGATAAGAAGCGGCCTGCTCACTCCTCATGAGCTCAGTCCGTTGGCAGAGGGAGAGCAGGATGTTCTACAGGGTGAAAAACTGGTTACAAAATGTGGGATAAAAAAATGGAAGGGAGGGTTATTATCTGCTTACTCAGATTCTGTGTGTGTGTGTGTGTGTGTGTGTGTGTGTGTGTGTGTGTGTGTGCGTGTGCGTGTGTGTGCGTGTGTGTGTGTGTGTGTGTGCAGCCTATGATAACAGTGTTCAGGTCCAGAACAATGATAACTGCATCCCTGATCAATACTTCATCCAAGAGGACAGTGGAGAGGTAGGAATATATGTTTAAATATTATCTATAATATATAATCTACACTACCTTAACATCCTTAACCAATACTATGATCATTATGATCAATATGATCAATACTATGATCGATATGACCAATACTATGACCAATATGATCAATAATATATACTCTATAATATATAATCTAAACTAAACTAGCTTAACATCCCTGACCAATACTATGACCAATATGATCAATACTATGACCGATATGATCAATACTTCATCCAAGAGGACAGCGGAGAGGTAGGAATATATGTTTAAATATACTCTATCCAGTCTAGTTTAGTTTAGTTAGTGTGGTTGAACTATTGTTCTTTTACACAGGGCCTGACAACTCTGTACCCTGGCTGGGTTAGGATAGGATTAGGAAAGGAGTTTAGCCGCTCACTCGCAGCTGCCGATGCAAACTTTTTATTATGCCTTTACGCCTCTTATAGCCCTTTATTGTGTACATATAAATGTATAAATGTTGTACTATTTTTGGTACATTTTGGCAGTGTATTATTCTTTGCTTTTGTGATTCTCTTCATGCTTGTTATTCTGCTGGGGCAGTTATTGGTTTAGGTTAGTTTAGGTCAGGTCTAAACCTGTTATTGGTTTAGGTTAGTTTAGGTCAGGTCTAAACCTGTTATTGGTTTAGGTTAGTTTAGGTCAGGTCTAAACCTGTTATTGGTTTAGGTTAGTTTAGGTCAGGTCTAAACCTTTTATTGGTTTAGGTTAGTTTAGGTCAGGTCTAAGCCTGCCTTGTCTTAACAAAGAGCTGTGGTTTGTGCTGAGGTTTCTAAGCAGAACAGAAACATGTTTCAGTGGGGAAAACGTTTGCAGGAACAAAAGACCCACCACTCTAACCTCTGTCAGAACTATCTGTAGTATAATGATATTTAACGTATATGTTTATCTAATCTCCAGGTGTAATGTATATTTAATATATATTTAATATCTCAGGTGAGGAACAACCCTAAAAGGTCGTGTCAGTTCAACAGAACGACGCTGGACTTCTGTTCCGGCACGGAGGACCGTTACTATGGTTACCATGAAGCAAGACCCTGTGTGCTCATCAAACTGAACCGGGTAACACCACACACACACACACACACACACACACACACACACACACACACACACGCACACGCACACACACACTAGGGCATTCACGAATAATGATTTTTAGTATTCAAATTATTCAACCTCAAAGTATTCCAATAGTGGAATATTGGACAGGACTGGCCAAACTGCCAAATATTAAGTAAGCAAGAGGCAAACATTGTGAAAATAGCAGCTACTATTTTCACAATATTTATCTGTGGAACCGAGTCACATTAAATGTAATACCTACAATTCCAAGTGCTTGTCAGGGTGGGGATCCCCAGTTAGAATATGTTTATTTGGGGGGTCACCGCCTAAAAAGGTTTGAGAAGCCCTGGTAGAGCATTAACACATTCATCCACCAGGGGCACTGACAACTCATTCTTATGACTTCCTATCTAGCCAAGATTTATAAACTATAGATTTATTAAAGAGGAAACAATAAAAAAAATAAAAATAAGTGAATATTCCTTAACAACGTCGAATAGTGACTTTGATATTCGAATATTCTAATATTTGGTGAATGCCCTAACACACACACACACATGCACGCACGCACTGCATGAAAACTCGGTCCCATCCTCTTTTACAGTACACTTTAAGACATAATAAGACATAATAAGACAGAATAAAGCCATAATAAGAAATAATGTGTTGGTAATTAGAGCTAATATATTTTATTAGACAGAAACAAAGACAGAATAGTAGAAAGAGCGAATACATTCTCTGGCACCGTCACCTGCCACGGAACTGCAGCCTAGGACCGCTACTGAGCAGGTGGCTACCACCATTCTGATATGAGATTAATATTTGTGTGTGTGTGTGTGTGTGTGTGTGTGTGTGTGTGTGTGTGTGTGTGTGTGTGTGTGTGTGTGTGTGTGTGTGTGTGCGCGCGTGTGTGTGTGTGTGTGTGTGTGTGTGTGTGTGTGTGGGGGGGGGGGGGGGGGGGGTCATAGGTCATAGGGATGTTGCCAGGTAGAGATGGTCAGTCTCCCTACGTCAGCTGTGGATCAAAGGTACGTCCGTCTCATCAAACATTCTAAAACAGCTAGTTCCATTCCTTGATTCTGATTGGCTGGTTGCTGTGGTATACTATACCATACTAGACTATAACCCACACCTTGAATCAGTTTATATCAAACCCAGGTGTGTTATTTCTTTCCCCAGTGTTCCACAGTGCACCAATTATCTGCACCTGTGTTGTTTCTGCAGCCTGGCCGGGAACTACTTTCTTGTAGCTGTGGACGACTTTCTTGCAAAGCAGACCTTATAGTGAATTATTAGTGACATAGAACAATTGGTACATGTTTAATTGGCACATGTCTATGATTTTTCATGTTGCCATATTGTAACCGTTTTAGAGAAGCAATAAGCCACGCGAGGCTTGTGGTTACCTGTATTTTACACCGGCTGAGGGCTGGAGACACTCGGCTGCGCCTCGTCTCTCCCTACGCCTCTCAGCCGGTGTAAAATACCAGGTAACCACTGGCCTCTTGTTGCTTATTGCTTCAATAAAGTCGACCTCAACTCAACTTTTTACTGAGTCGAGTCGACTTCCAAAAATCACAAGTAATTAATGCCCTACTGGCCTACTCTCTCTCTTTGTTTTATATTTCCTTGTCATTTATCTAGGGTTAGTTTATGAACACAACATAGTTTTAATGTGCTGTAAATGCTGTGTGTTGCAGACAGGAGGGGCACTAGGACCCATCCAGTACTACCCTCCTAACGGAAGCTTCAACCTCATGTACTATCCTTACTATGGCAAGAAAGCACAGGTACTGTTTTACTGCACTTTACTACACTTTACTGCACTTAACTGCACTTTACTACACTTAACTGCACTTTACTACACTTAACTGCACTTTACTACACTTTACTGCACTTTACTACTCTTGCTGTACTGCGTCTGGCGTATACGCAAGGCTGTCCCTGTTCCGGTCTGGTTCCGGTCTCCCCCAAGCCCCCTGTGATTGGCTGAACCGGACGTAGGGAGCGCTCGGTTGTAGTCACTTGGACCGCGCGAGGTGCACCAAAACCCAATTATCATTGCGTTTATCGTGCGCTTGCCCAGGCCTTACGGCCTGGGGCATAAATATAACGATTGCGTTGGTAAAAATGTCCCAACACCAAACACCAAAAACATCTCCGTGTCTCCGGACAACCTCAACGCTGATTGGCTGTCAGGACGCGATGGGTGGAGACGTTGCGGTGCGAGGCGTTGTGTGCTTGTAGATCGGCTGTTTTCACTAGTTTAAATCATTTTTTAAAATGATAAATACAAAACAAATGGTTTTGTACATACAAGGTTTCCACCCGACAACGATGAAATATAACTCATGTAATTGGCCCACTGGCTTGTCACTTGTCATGATCTGAAATGGCAAATCTTTGAGTAGCAGCAGCGCTATAGAGAGAGATCTCTCTCTATAGCGCAATGAGGGCCTCTACAACTCTTTTTCCCAGGCTGAATCAGGGGCCCAGCACGTCCCTGTAGGGTTCTCACACACAGTTTGATGACAGAGAGCAGACAGGCTCCGCTGCTCCACTGCAGGGAGAAACCACAGAAAGTAACGCAGTAAAGCCCTTTGCACACAGACGTGTTTTTCTCGCACGGAAAAAACTGACGATTCTATTTTTAAAAGAAAACAATGATTCTCTATGCCTCTGGTTGCGGTGAAGTTTATAAATGTATTTAACATATATTTTAACATATATTTCTATATATTTACATATATATTCAGGTAAACTAAGATTATTAATATATTTTAACATATATTTCTATATATTTACATATATATTCAGGTAAACTTAAGTTTATTCATATATTTTAACATATATTTCTATATATTTACATATATATTCAGGTAAACTAAGTTTATTCATATATTTTAACATATATTTACATATATATTCAGGTAAACTAAGTTTATTAATATATTTTAACATATATTTCGATATATTTCTACATATATTCAGGTAAACTAAGTTTATTAATACATTTTAACATATATTTCTATATATTTCCATATATATTCAGGTAAACATATTAATGTATCTTAACATATATTTCCATATATATTCAGGTAAACTACACCCAGCCCCTGGTGGCGGTGAAGTTTATTAATATATTGTAACATATATTTCTATATATTTCCACATATATTCAGGTAAACTAAGTTTATTAATATATTTTAACATATATTTCCATATATATTCAGGTAAACTACACCCAGCCCCTGGTAGCGGTGACGTTTATTAATATATTGTAATATATATTTCTATATATTTCCATATATATTCAGGTAAACTAAGTTTATTAATATATTGTAACATATATTTCTATATATTTCCACATATATTCAGGTAAACTAAGTTTATTAATATATTTTAACATATATTTCCATATATGTTCAGGTAAACTACACCCAGCCCCTGGTAGTGGTGAAGTTTATTAATATATTGTAACATATATTTCTATATATTTCCATATATATTCAGGTAAACTAAGTTTATTAATATATTGTAACATATATTTCTATATATTTCCATATATATTCAGGTAAACTACACCCAGCCCCTGGTGGCGGTGAAGTTTATTAATATATTGTAACATATATTTCTATATATTTCCATATATATTCAGGTAAACTAAGTTTATTAATATATTTTAACATATATTTCCATATATATTCAGGTAAACTATACCCAGCCCCTGGTAGCGGTGAAGTTTATTAATATATTGTAACATATATTTCTATATATTTCCATATATATTCAGGTAAACTAAGTTTATTAATATATTTTAACATATATTTCCATATATATTCAGGTAAACTACACCCAGCCCCTGGTAGCGGTGACGTTTATTAATATATTGTAACATATATTTCTATATATTTCCATATATATTCAGGTAAACTAAGTTTATTAATATATTGTAACATATATTTCTATATATTTCCACATATATTCAGGTAAACTAAGTTTATTAATATATTTTAACATATATTTCCATATATGTTCAGGTAAACTACACCCAGCCCCTGGTAGTGGTGAAGTTTATTAATATATTGTAACATATATTTCTATATATTTCCATATATATTCAGGTAAACTAAGTTTATTAATATATTGTAACATATATTTCTATATATTTCCATATATATTCAGGTAAACTACACCCAGCCCCTGGTGGCGGTGAAGTTTATTAATATATTGTAACATATATTTCTATATATTTCCATATATATTCAGGTAAACTAAGTTTATTAATATATTTTAACATATATTTCCATATATATTCAGGTAAACTATACCCAGCCCCTGGTAGCGGTGAAGTTTATTAATATATTGTAACATATATTTCTATATATTTCCACATATATTCAGGTAAACTAAGTTTATTAATATATTTTAACATATATTTCCATATATATTCAGGTAAACTACACCCAGCCCCTGGTAGCGGTGAAGTTTATTAATATATTGTAACATATATTTCTATATATTTCCACATATATTCAGGTAAACTAAGTTTATTAATATATTTTAACATATATTTCCATATATATTCAGGTAAACGTATTAATGTATTTTAACATATATTTCTATATATTTCCACATATATTCAGGTAAACTAAGTTTATTAATATATTTTAACATATATTTCCATATATATTCAGGTAAACTACACCCAGCCCCTGGTGGCGGTGAAGTTCCTCAACGTGTCTCTGAACATCGATGTGAACGTTGAGTGTCGGATAAACTCCAACACGCTGCTGCCCGGGAGCGACCGGGACAAGTTCGCTGGACGAGTTTCCTTCAGACTACGAATAAACACCTGAACACACACACTGTACGCACACAGTATGAACACGCACACACACACACACACACACACACACACACAATATGCACACACACAATATGCACACACACACACACACACACACACACACACACACACACACACACACACACACACACTGTTTACATAGAGTTCACAAAGCAATAATCTGTAAAGAAATGTGATGATGAAGATGTTTTGATTTCATACTTTCATGTAAAAACTAGTTTGATCTGACTGGTGCACGCACGTACACACACACACGCACGCACGCATGCACGCACGCACGCACGCACGCACACACACACCAGTACACATCACTATATTGTGAATTTGTTAAGAAAAAAAAAACATTCAATATGCAATTAAAACATTAATGGGGCCATCATTGTATTAAAACATATCATGATAAATATAATTTATTAATCAGAAAGAAGAATTTCAACTAGCGACAGAAATTATCAAGTATTTAACATAATGTTTATTACGGTGATAAAATCCACATAAAGTATTTATAACAATGTTTACTAAGGTAATAAAATCAACAAAGTATTTATAACAATGTTTACTAAAGTAATAAAATAAACAAAGTATTTATAACAATGTTTACTAAAGTAATAAAATCAACATAAAGTATTTATAACAATGTTTACTACGGTAATAAAATCAACATAAAGTATTTATAACAATGTTTACTAAGGTAATGAAATCAACATAAAGTATTTATAACAATGTTTACTACGGTAATAAAACGAAGTCTAAATTCAGGTTTAAAACCTCATTCAGAGATGAATGCAGAGTAAAGGTTGTTGCACTGCTGTTTTTTCGGACGAATATCATAGCGAACATCGGAGCACGTTAATAAAATAATCAACCTCACGTTACATCAGTGACGTTTACACACTGCCGCACGTTTCCTAATTATTTTCGGACCAGGGTCGGGCATTCACCAAATATTCGAATATTCACATATCAAAGTCACTATTTGACGTTGTTCACCGAAGTCGAATATTCACGTACTTTTATTTTTTTATTGTTTTTCTCTTTAAAAAAAATCTATAGTTTATAAAGCTTGGCTAGATAGGAAGTCATAAGAATGAGTTGTCAATGCCCCTGGTGGATGAATTTGTTAATGCTCTATACCAGGGCTTCTCAAACCTTTTTAGGCCGTGACCCCCCAAATAAACATATTTGAACTGGGGACCCCCACCCTGACAAGCACTTGGAATTGTAGGTATTACATTTAATGTGACTCGGTTCCACAGATAAATATTCAAGGGCACCTGGAAAATATTCGAAGGAACCTGGAAAATAGTTTTTAAATGTTTTATTTGTTTATTTATTTATTTATTCATTTATTTGTGTATTTATGTATTTATTCATATTTTCTAGCGTTGTGATTGGTTAAGAATAGATGCTGTAAGGTTATCACAAGCACATGTTGTCATGGCAACCAAGCATCCGTGGTTACAGGCTCATCAATTAAGGAATTGTTATAATAGTGTGAGTTAATTATTATAATTTAATTATCATAATTTAATTATTATAATGTCCGTCCATCCATCCATCTTCAACCGCTTATCCAGAATCGGGTCGCGGGGGTAACAGTTCCAACTGAGACTTATCCTGAGCAACTTCCTCCACTCCCTCAGGGAGTATACCGAGGCGTTCCCAGGCCAGTTTGGAGATATAATCCTTCCATCTGGTCTTTGGTCTGCCACGGGGTCTCCTCCCAGTGGGACGTGCATCGAGGACCTTCCTAGGAAGGCGCTCGGGGGGCATCCGTACTAAGATGCCCCAACCACCTAAGCTGAATCCTTTCCAAGTGAAGGAGCAGCGGTTCTACTCCAAGTCTCTCTCTGGGGACTGAACTTCTCACCCTATCTCTCTTTTTTCCTTCCTTGTCTGCATCGTTAGTTAATTGCTTAATTAAGAGTTTAACGAGTTAGGTCAAGTTGATGGAGTTAGTTGATACATTAATTGATTAATTTATTGAGTTAGTATTTTAGTTCATAAGTTTAGTTGATTACCTGATTATATTAATTGTTTAATTACTTTAATTCTTATCATTATTTGTGTTTGATAGAAACCTTTGTTTCCAATCATGTTATTTATTCATTTATAAAAACACACATGCAAGCACGCACACACACACACACACACACACACACACACACACACACACACACACACACACACACACACCACTCATCAACCAATGCATTGTGACACGCCCCCTTTTACCACTGACCAATAGCGTGTGAGGCGTGGTCCTGTTAGCCACGCCCCCCCTGTATAACTGTCCAATCATGTGTGAGTATCGTGTGGTAACCCCGGCCTATCAGTGAGGTTGATTTGTCAACGAGCATAGTCATAATTTATGCAAATGTATGCAAAACCAAAACGAAGCGGTTAAATTAATTAGTCATTAATTAGTTATTAATTAGTCATTAATTAGTTCTGAGGGACAGTTGTCATGGTAACCGCTGTGACTGGCTGTCACGGCGGCCAATCAAAATATTTCATTAATTAAAATGTTTAATTAATCAAAACATTTCATTCTGTTCACATGTCATACCACATTCTGCCACTAGGTGGGGCTGTTTCACATGTCATACCACATACTTGCACTAGGTGGGGCTGTTTCACATACTGCCACTAGCTGGGGCTGTTTCCTAACATAACCATGTGACCACTCTTCACTTGTTCATAGGTTGAAGTAGAGGCCAACCAATCAAAGAAGGCCTGTTTGTATGATGTCATATCCTCCCTGCTGGTGATTGGTTGTATTTTTTTCCTGTCTTGAAAAAAAAAAAAAGAATAAAAAATAAACCGAATGGTGTTGTTAATCGCTCCAGATTGTAAACATTTCACTTTAAATATTGGGTGCGTTGGGAAACCTGCACCGGGTGTGTGCTCAGTGTAGTGAGTGCAGTGGGCTTGACGTTGTAAAGTGTGTTCAGTCTGGCTTATTTACCAACGACCAGTTAAAAGGCAGCTGTGAGCTTTTTCACTCTGAACTCTGAAGGTAAACTTTCTGAAAAGCAGCATTTGCTAACGTAACGTTGCTATTGTAGTCTAGTAGCCAAAATGTGAACCCGGACATTTTGAGTACCCTAAAGTTTTATGTTAGAAATGTTGAGTATGGGTCCCCAGCATGTAGAAACTGCCGGATGCTAACTTGTATATGTTGAGTAATTTGCATAATTAGCTTTAATTAGCATAATCACCTATATGGATAATATGTCAAAAACTGAGAGGACGATTTGAACAATATTGGAGTGGTTTTGGGGGTTATTGAAGATGCTGAATCCATTTCTGACATTTTCTAAATTCAAAATGGCCGCTTTAAACCGTAAATGGTCATATACCAACTTAAATTGGGATGATTTTGATATTTTTTTGTTGATTTTGATTATGAATTAAATTATAAATGTGGTTATTTATATGCTTATACATTATCTGCATTTCAAAAGCCAAATATAGACAATCCACACAAAATGATTAGAACAATGACTGCCACAATAGCCTAGCAAAAATAGTCACTTCATCATTTGGAAAATCAACAAAAAATGATCAAAATTATCCCAATTTAAGTTGGTATATGCGAAGCAGAGAACAAGAAAAACTAGGTGCTCAGGAGGTACCAGCAAAGTTAAAAACGTGTGGCGGGTGCTACCAGGATCAGTGGGATAAAACTTGAAAAAAAGAGAAGGAGGATCCGAGCACTCAAAAAATAAAAAGGAGGGGAACGGACGTAAAAGCAGTGTACTTTATTTCAAGACATAATAAAAGCCGACATGTTTCGACCCTCTCTGGGTCGAAACATGTCGGCTTTTTATTATGTCTTGAAATAAAGTACACTGCTTTTACGTCCGTTCCCCTCCTTTTTATTTTTTGAGTGCTCGGATCCTCCTTCTCTTTTTTTAAGTTGGTATATGGCCATTTCCAGTTTAAAACAGCCATTCTGAATTTAGAAAATGTCAGAAATGGATTCAGCATCCTCAATAACCCCCAAAACCACTCCAATATTGTTCAAATCAGCCAATCAGTTTTTGACATATTATTGATTGATTGATTGAAGGCTTTATTAGAAGTTTGCATAGGAAAAGGTACAGTTTCATGACGGTACAGTTCACTGGTACAAGGTCTACTAAAAGGAGATCCTGAAAAGACTAAGCTTATTTCAACAGGAAACCATTAAAGTATCTCATATAACATTGAATGACAGACGAATAGAACACAGTACTATGCAGTAGATATGTAAATAAAAGAAAATGAGAGAGAAAAAAAAAAGAGAAAACAGTAAGTCTAAACAAACAGTAAGTATATACAAAGAAGGGGCAGGGGAAATTAAGTCACCCAGAGGCGGCACAGCAGTTAAGGTTACAGGACAGTAAGAAAAAGAAAAAGGACTGTTGTGTACAGCCGAGCGACAAAAACAAACAAGAAAGAAGAAACAACAATACAGGAGAATCAACCATACAGAGCAATTAGTTAAGTTAATATATATATATATATATATATATATATATATAGTGTCGAGAACAGTTTGAAAAAGAAAAAAACACAACACAACAAAAGAATAGTAGTGCTTAACGTTTCTATAATGGATTGCAATTTTAAGTGACTTTTCTAAGCATATTGCAAACTCAAAGAACTTACAATGGTCCATTCATCCAAACATTAGGAACTACTTATCAACACAGTGCCAAACATATATATACACAAATATACAGTAGGTCTATACATAGGCGTCTGCACCAAGACAATAATGATAATGCTTAGCCTAAATAAAAATAAAAGTGCAGAACCAAAAAAAGTGTCCAAAAGTCTGTGCAAAAAAAAATAAAGAAGTGACCAGTGTCGAGACTCGAGTCACAACAAAGAAAAAGAAAAACGCAGATGGATGCCCCTCTCCGCAATTCCAAGAAGCATGGGGGAAAGTCATTTGGATGGCACGGGATGGAACCCTTATCCATTATTATAGGTGATTATGCTAATTAAAGCTAATTATGCTAATTATGAAAATTGCTCAACATATACAAGTTAGCATCCGGCAGTTTCTACATGCTGGGGACCCATACTCAACATTTCTAACAAAACTTTAGGGTACTCAAAATGTCCGGGTTCACAATGGGGCTCTATGGGCTGGCTACTAGACTATTGAAAGGAGATGCAATTAATAACATTGGCATACCTGCTGTTAGTTTACATGTTGATGTGTGTGAAACTATCAAGCCCAAACGACCAATTAAGCTGCAAGTGCTGTATTTTGTGGTCGTTTCCTCCATTGTTCACAGCTGAGAAGCGCTCGAGAAACGGCCATGAAAACCAACCAATCAAAACACTGCACCGACGCACCACACCGCCTAACCCCATCTTCTGAGTAGGGTCGGTCGCTGCGTGCACTCAGCACACCGGTGCGCCGCGCACTGGATTTCCGAACGACAACGCACCAAGTGCACCGAATAAACGAATGACAACATGGCACACCAGTGCGTTGAGTGCGCATTTCCTAACGCACCCATCATGTCTACAAACTCTGCTTAACAATTTAACTTTAAATCTCCATGCATTACGACCGTGATGTGCTGTGAGCTTATACATCTGATGTTTACAGTGCGTTGTGAGCTTATACATCTGATGTTTACAGTGCATTGTGAGCTTATACATCTGATGTTTATAGTGCATGCTCCACGCGTCCCAGACTCTTCTCCCTTCCCTAAAACACCCTGGACAACACTCCGCACGTCCATTTGTAGATCTGGTATCCTAGTAAATGTTGAACGTTGTTGATGTAAATTTGAATGTATTTAGATGGGCTGTCAGTTTATTTATCGGCCACTGTTGACATGGTTGCAGTGTGGAGTCTGCTGTTCAGGCTCTTGTTGCTTCATCTCCCATGTCACGCCCAGTGTTGGGGAAGTTACTTTGAAAGCGTAACTTGTACAGTTACAAGTAACTCACCATGGCAATAACTTGATCAAGTTTAACTTCAAGTTACATAGAAAAAGAAACTCTAGTAACTTGAGTTAGCTTTTTTTTCCAGCGTTAAATTGAGAATGTACATTTGGTGTACATGAAACAAAATATAATATCCTACAAAAAAAGTCACATGCCAGCAGAAATATGCCTCTCAAATGGTTTTTGTTTTATTTCAAAAAGGTTGACATTTTCTTTAGTAAACATCTGTGTTCCTAAAATAAAGTTAAAAAAGAAGAAAATTATGATCAGGACATTTGATCATCAATCTTAACAAAACTTAAATGTAAAATTATAACTTCGCTTGTAACTTCTTGTAACTTGAGCCAAAAATGACCCAAAAAGTATCTCAGTTACTTGACGAGTTACAGAAATATGAATGTAACTCAGTTACTAGCAAGTTGCAGCAAAATGTAACTCAGTTACATGTAACTTTAACTCATTCTGTGCCACATGACGGTTTTGACTGTTTTTTTCCAATAGCCCCCTGTGCCAATGACGGTTTATGAGGGTTTTTGTGTTTTTTATATAATATAGAAAGAAAAAAAAATGTTTTTTCATTTTTTTTTTTTTTTTTTTAAGATGTCAAAATGACCTGAGATCAGAGAGATGCTTTTCTCTGTTTGTGTGTTGGCTCCCTCGTTTAGCTGATTGAGAAAATGTGTGAAAATGTGTGTCCATTCTAGTGGATGGACACTTTTTTTGATTCAAACAGCTCTATCTCTGGAACCATTTGTCTGATTGACAAAATTATTTTTGCCAATGAATCACAACAACTGTGTCTGTTTCTGTAAAATTATAAAAAAAAAAACATTTTTCTTTCATTGCATAGTAAAGAAAAACATACAAAACCGTGGCACAGCTACCTTGGAGGCATTTTGGCCTTTGGCACAGAATGAGTTAACTTCCCCAACACTGTGTATAAGGGAGCGGGTCCATTTGGTTGGGGACCCCCTCAAGGACCCCTCAAGGACCCCTGGTGGTTTATTTTTTATGGTCACATATTTTCACACAACGCAACACATGACTTGGAACACGATTTGTTTAATGAACAAAATCAAGAGACAGACAGAAAACGATGCGCACGTGCACGCATGCACGCACACACACACACACGCACGCGCACACACACACACACACACACACACACACACGCACACACGCGCATACCTTCCAAGAACACTCATCAGCTGTGATCCTATAGTTTACTGAGACGCTACTCCGTCTCTCTGCATTCTATGCATGTGATTACCTTAATGACTGTAAAAGAGGGTCTGCTAAATCACTACATTGTAAATTGTGGGATAAATTGAAGTGAATTCTGGGGGAAACAGAGGGGGGGGGGGGGGGTGACAGTGGTTCTCAAACATTGTCATGATTATTAATATCCAGATTAAGATGATTAATAATTAATATCATGTCCAGATTAACATGATTAATAATTAATATCATGTCCAGATTAAAACATATTTATTTTGTACACAGAGTTCCGCACAAGATTTGTGTTAAAATGTTTTTTAAAATATATACTGTATTATATTCAATCTTTTCTGAAGAATAGCCAGTCTATGAAGCTTGTAGATCTGCTATTTTCAAATAGCAGATCTACATAATGCAGATACTTTGTATCAACATTGTGCAGGTTTTTTTATCGTCTTCTGACGCTGCTTTGGCAACGTAAACGTATCTGATGCCAATAAAGCTGCTGTGAATTGAATGGAATAAAAACACTCCTGATATTCATGAAGCAATTTCAAAATATTACATTTTGATTAATTCCATTCATAACGGGTGCACATTATTGTGCATCATTATTTTATGCTTTAGCTATTGAAAAATAGCAGATCTACAAGCTCACAGCGTGGCACCGAGTGCCGCGCTGCGAGCTTGTAGATCTGCGATTTTAGAAAAATCGTGAAAATTTGAATTTTTACCCGATTCTATAAGTGTCTTTTGAATCCTTTTGAAAGATTTTTTGAAAAAACAATGTTTCTATGTCAGCAATCTGGCCAGCCATCGTCAAAGAAAAGGTCCTTTTCACTTAACTCATACAGTGCCCGGGCCAAAAGAGGGCACTAGAGTGCCAGACATTTCTGTATAGGCCTTCGCTCTAGCTTCCGTCGACACAGCCAGTAGTGCCTTGTGATTTCACTACAGCCACTGTTATGTATGACGAGAGGAGGAAGTTAGCTAACAGTTAGCCATTAGCTTCTTTATTTTTTAGAAGCCCGATCTGAAGCTATTTTAGTCGCAAAAAAACTTTGTCGCTGCACTGGGAACACAATTCAGAGAAAAAGGTCTCTAAAGATGTGAGTTTGTATTGAAGTGGGCGGCGCGGTGCGGCAGCGTTGCCCGATTACGGGCCGATGTAAACAGAGTCTCGGCCCCGGCCATGGATGGAAAATTAGACCGGGGCCTCGTTGAGGCCTCCGATTAATTAATTCATTTTATTAAATATCCCGGACTAGAGCGGGATAGGCACCCCGGAATACGTCGCGCTGCCGACAGTATAGATTGAGTTTTTTTGGGGGGGGGCTCTAAACTTTATTTTAAACCATTTTCAATGGAATAAATCGTCAGACCATCTAGCATCACTCGTTGGAAAGCGTAGGATGACCCAGAACCACCCACATCTCTACAAGCAGCTCAGGGTAAGTAAAATAGCAAAAAAAACATTGTATTGGATTGAAATAAAGCCGAATTTGTTCGGGATAGGCACAAAAAGGGTTAACTGGAGCTCAGTTTGTCTGTTCTTGAGAGACTACTATTTCAGTGGTTCTCAAACCTTTTTATGTGAAGGACCCCCAAAATGATATGTATTTGGCCACGGACCCCCATCTCAAAATATTTAGTTCCAGGGACCACCCAGAAGCAAAATTTTAGTTACGTGAGACGTTCGCTTTAAAAATACATATATTCAAAGATTTGCACACATTTTCACGATTTTTTAAAAATAGATCTACAAGCTTGCAGCGCGGCACTCGGTGCCGCGCTGCGAGCTTGTAGATCTGCTATTTTTCAACAGTTAAAGCATTCAATAATTCTAGGCCTAAATGGGTTAATTCCAAACCTTTTTTCAAAAATCTTAAAACAGTTTTAATATTTTATAAAATATAAATTTTCAGGAATTTCCTGACTGTGGGTTTTCAATAGTTCGTTAAAACCATGCCAGGAAATCCCTTTATCCATATATGGTCTTAATAAGGCCTTCCCCGTGTCCATATATGGTCTTAATAAGGCCTTCCCCATGTCCATATATGGTCTTAAGAAAAGAGATAAAAATTAACGTCCATATATGGTCATCTTATGAAGTAATCCCGTCGTCCATATATGGTCATGTCATCGCCATGGAAACAGGACGCTGCATCACTTCCTGGGGGCGGGGCCTTTGTGGAAGATGTAGATTGGCCGTTGGTTACCTAGCAACGCACACACACACACACACACACACACACACACACACACACACACACACACACAGTTGTCAACATTTCATAGTCTGTGTGTGTGTGTGTGTGTGTGTGTGTGTGTGTGTGTGTGTGTGTGTGTGTGTGTGTGTGTGTTCCTTACTGTATTCATGGCAATGAACAAATAACTGAAATCATGTCCCACATCTTACATGGTTGCCATGGCAACCATGTAAGATGTGGGACATGTCTCTACATCAGGGGTTCATTTAAGATGTGGGACATGTCTCTACAGCAGGGGTTCATTTAAGATGTGGGACATGTCTCTACATCAGGGGTTCATTTAAGATGTGGGACATGTCTCTACATCAGGGGTTCATTTAAGATGTGGGACATGTCTCTACATCAGGGGTTCATTTAAGATGTGGGACATGTCTCTACATCAGGGGTTCATTTAAGATGTGGGACATGTCTCTACATCAGGGGTTCATTTAAGATGTGGGACATGTCTCTACATCAGGGGTTCATTTAAGATGTGGGACATGTCTCTACATCAGGGGTTCATTTAAGATGTGGGACATGTCTCTACATCAGGGGTTCCCAAACTTGTCTCAGGTCACCCCATAAATATTGTTTTAATCCGAGGCACCCCTACATTATAATTTTCACTCCCAACACCTTATATTTATAGCATATCGTCTTTGTCGGGTGGAAACCTTGTATGTCCAAAACCGTTCGTTTTGTATTTATCATCTATAAAATGTACTAAACTAGTGAAAACAGCCGATCTACAAGCACACAATGCCTCGCATCGCGAGGCATTGTGTGCTTGTAGATGTAGATGTATGATGAAGCAGGGCAAAAGATTTCCCCCGTTTGAAACTTGGAGATACGAGGTTTCTGCCCCACAAGTATGTTAACATATTGTATGTAACAATGTTCTGTATGTCAACTATACTGTATGTAACAATGTTCTGTATGTCAACTATACTGTATGTAACAATGTTCTGTATGTCATGTGTTTAACATGTATGTTAACAGTATGTTCTGCCCTTCATGCACTTTGTAACAGACTGTTTTCCTAATTATCTGACTGCACTGATATTGTTTATGTTCTTTGTACAAGGCATGTACTTCTGCTTATGTGAACATAAATAAACATTTCAAATATGTGTGTGTGTGTGTGTGTGTGTGTGTGTGTGTGTGTGTGTGTGTGTGTTACCTGTGTGTATCATTGTGTAGGAAGTGTATCCAACAGTCCTTATAAGGTAACAGCTGAAGGTGTCAGGTTTCAATCTGACGCTCCTGTAGTTGTGACGAGTCGTTGCCTAGCAACAAGATCCCACAGTTAGAAAGTTACTGTCTCCTAGCAACAAGATCCCATAGTTAGAAAGTTACTGTCTCTTAGCAACAAGATCCCATAGTTAGAAAGTTACTGTCTCCTAGCAACAAGATCCCATAGTTAGAAAGTTACTGTCTATAGCAACAAGATCCCATAGTTAGAAAGTTACTGTCTCCTAGCAACAAGATCCCATAGTTAGAAAGTTACTGTCTCCTAGCAACAAGATCCCATAGTTAGAAAGTTACTGTCTATAGCAACAAGATCCCATAGTTAGAAAGTTACTGTCTCCTAGCAACAAGATCCCATAGTTAGAAAGTTACTGTCTCTTAGCAACAAGATCCCATAGTTAGAAAGTTACTGTCTCCTAGCAACAAGATCCCATAGTTAGAAAGTTACTGTCTCCTAGCAACAAGATCCCATAGTTAGAAAGTTACTGTCTCCTAGCAACAAGATCCCATAGTTAGAAAGTTACTGTCTCCTAGCAACAAGATCCCTTAAGCCTCTCCAACTGATCCAAAATGGATAAGGTTTTTATATTACAGTATTTACGGTAAGGTTCTTGCTGCGTGCGTAGCTGCTCCAGGGCTGAGCTTCCAGGAGAAACTTTCCGCCCGGCGACAGGCTCTCATAGGCCCGTTTGAACAGCTTGGACACACCCCCGTCCCCTGATTGGAGCTGAACCCACTTGGTCACGCCCAGACACATGATGACATCATACTGGCCCTGGCCCGGCCAATCAGCCTGCTCCGAGACATAGTCACCCTGGAGACACATTGAGGAACATACCATATATGGTCATTGTGGTACATACCATATATGGTCATTGAGGTACATACCATATATGGTCATTGAGGTACATACCATATATGGTCATTGTGGTACATACCATATATGGTCATTGAGGTACATACCATATATGGTCATTGAGGTACATACCATATATGGTCATTGAGGTACATACCATATATGGTCATTGTGGTACATACCATATATGGACATTGAGGTACATACCATATATGGTCATTGAGGTACATACCATATGGTCATTGAGGTACATACCATATATGGTCATTGAGGTACATACAGTACCATATATGGTCATTGTGGTACATACCATATATGGTCATTGATGTACATACCATATATGGTCATTGAGGTACATACCATATATGGTCATTGAGGTACATACCATATATGGTCATTGAGGTACATACCATATATGGTCATTGAGGTACATACCATATATGGTCATTGATGTACATACCATATATGGACATTGAGGTGCATACCATATATGGGTATTGAGGTACATACCATATATGGGTATTGAGGTACATACCATATATGGTCATTGATGTACATACCATATATGGACATTGAGGTGCATACCATATTATGGGCATTGAGGTACATACCATATATGGGCATTAAGGTACATACCATATATGGGTATTGAGGTACATAACATATATGGTCATTGATGTACATACCATATATGGACATTGAGGTGCATACCATATTATGGGCATTGAGGTACATATCATATATGGACATTTAGGTACATACATACCATATATGGTCATTGAGGTACATACCATATATGGTCATTGAGGTACATACCATATATGGACATTGAGGTACATACAGTACCATATATGGTCATTGTGGTACATACAGTACCATATATGGTCATTGAGGTACATACAGTACCATATATGGTCATTGATGTACATACCATATATGGTCATTGAGGTAGATACATACCATATATGGTCATTGAGGTACATACAGTACCATATATGGTCATTGAGGTACATACCATATATGGTCATTGAGGTACATACCATATATGGTCATTGAGGTACATACAGTACCATATATGGTCATTGAGGTACATACATACCATATATGGTCATTGAGGTACATACATACCATATATGGTCATTGAGGTATATACCATATATGGTCATTGAGGTACATACAGTACCATATATGGTCATTGTGGTACATACCATATATTGTCATTGAGGTACGTACATACCATATATGGTCATTGAGGTACATACCATATATGGGCATTGAGGTACATACCATATATTGTCATTGAGGTACGTACATACCATATATGGTCATTGAGGTACATACCATATATGGGCATTGAGGTACATACCATATATGGGCATTGAGGTACATACCATATATGGTCATTGTGGTACATACCATATATTGTCATTGAGGTACGTACATACCATTACCATATATGGTCATTGAGGTACATACCATATATGGGCATTGAGGTACATACCATATATGGGCATTGAGGTACATACCATATTATGGACATTGAGGTACATACCATATATGGTCATTGAGGTACATACATACCATATATGGATATTGAGGTACATACCATATATGGTCATTTATGGACATTGAGGTACATACATACCATATATGGTCATTGAGGTACATACCATATATGGTCATTGAGGTACATACATACCATATATGGTCATTGTGGTACATACCATATGTGGTCATTGAGGTACATACATACCATATATGGTCATTGAGGTACATACCATATATGGTCATTGAGGTACATACATACCATATATGGTCATTGAGGTACATACATACCATATATGGTCATTGTGGTACATACCATAATAAAACAGACGTTGTCGGGGAAGCCATCCTGGTTGCCATGGGGATGCAGCGGGGGGGCGGCCAGCGGGCCCCGCCCCACCCTGAAGCAGAGAGGAAGCCCCGCCCCCGTTGTCATGGCGATGTGCTGGAGGCCCCGCCCCTCCTCCTGGAGGCCCCGCCTCTCCCGCGCCACCAGGTCATGTGACAGGAAGTGGCGGACGTTCTGATTGGCCGCGCGGACCAGCCGCCCGTCCAGCTCCACCCCGGTGACCTGGGCGGGGCCGAAGTGCCGGGCCACGCCCAGAGTCATGTGACCCGCACCGCAGCCAATGTCCAGCACCCTGCGGCCTCTGAACCAATCAGCTTCCAGGAGGCGGAGCCTGGGGTCCGGGGCCACGCCCACCCACCCCTCCCCCCAGGCGTCGCCGTAGCAACCGTGGTAACCGTAGTAACGGCTGTGGTTGCCGTGACGATAACGACCTCTGTCTTTGATCTTCTTCTTCGTTGGTGTCTGGGAGGAGTCTGGAAGAACTGCTCCAATCCTATTGGATGTTATATTATATTATGTTAGATTATAAACACATTGTTATATTAACATAACAGATATTATATTATATTAATGTTAGGAGGAATCTGGAAGAGCTGCTCCACCCCTGAAGATTATATTATATTATATTATATTATATTATATTATATTATAAACACATTGTTATATTATATTATATTATTGTTAGGAGGAGTCTGGAAGAGCTGCTCCAACCCTGAAGATTATATTATATTATATTATATTATATTATAAACACATTGTTATATTATATTATGTTATATTATATTATTTTATATTATATTATATTATAAACACATTGTTATATTATGTTATATTATGTTATGTTATGTTGTTATGTTGTGTTATGTTATATTATATTATGTTATATTATATTATATTATATTATATTATAAACACATTGTTGTATTATATTATATTATGTTATATTATGTTATATTATAAACACATTGTTATATTAACATAACAGATATATTATATTATATTATAAACACATTGTTATATTATATTATATTATGTTATATTATAAACACATTGTTATATTATATTATATTATGTTATATTATAAACACATTGTTATATTAACATAACAGATATATTATATTATATTATATTATATTCACCGGAAAAGTTTTAGTTTTAGTCTAATTTTAGTCGACTAAATATCATAAGATTTTATGGCGACTAAATCTACAGTTGATTTAGTCAACTATTTTGGCTGGCCTTGATGGCATCGTAATGCCTGATTTTACACTTGGTTGCGTGCTGACAATAGCAGATCTACAAGCTCACAACGCGTCGCGCTGACGCGTTGTGAGCTTGTAGATCTGCTATTGTCAGCACGCAACACCTGAGAGCAACCAAACATAAAATGACTCTCTTCTCCACCAGTCCCTCCCTAACGTTTTATCTAGACTCTAGTTTTTATTTTGTTGACGAAATTGACAATATATTTAGTCTTAGTTTTAGTCATCACAGCTTAGTTTTTATTTAGTTTTTGTCATTGAAAAAAACGAAGTCGACAAACATTTTTCGTCATAGTTTTAGTCGACAAAATCAACACTGGTTGAGTGCATACTATGGTCTTGTAGCACTTGAGACTATTTGATCATTTCAATGCAGCTCATGTTTTAACTGGTCTGTATTTTAGTTTCTTAGGATTGAACCTCGTGTTCTATAAGGTTAACATAAAAGGGTTGGGGAAGCGGCCAATCAAAAAAAGCACCTACCTGTGTTTGGCTCCTCCCACCAGAGGAGTCTGGAAGCAGGGGGCGGGGCCTAGTGATGACCTCACAGAGGGGGTGGGGCCTAGCGATGACCTCACGGAGGTGGTTCGGCGCCGCCGCCGCTGGTCGCCGTGGTTACGGGCCTTGTGGGCGTGGCCAGACGGAGGGTGGGTGTGTCTCCGCGGCAGGATGGGCGGGACCACGTCCTCACGACAGTTGATTGACGTGTTGAGCTCACAGGACAGAGGAGAGGAGGGAACACTGCCCTCTGTGGACGCATGAGGAACTGCAACACACACACACACACACACACACACACACACACACACACCAGGGGCATAGTTCCGCCGATTTAAAATGACTCCAATACAGAACTAAAACTTCCTATGATTGGCCGCTAGTTGCGCTGTTTTCCTCCCCGGCCGATCGCAAAAAGAATTTCTCTCCATTGGACCCCATTCATTTTCCCCTTTCGTTTTCTAACCTTAATTAACACTTTCATGAATACTTTATGGTTCCTATCGCTAGTTAAAAATTGCCTTTCAATCACGATGATATGCGTTTTGTGAAAATAAGGTCCCATTAATGTTATGATAAAGTTGTCCTTATTACTGTGGGAGAGTGCAATCTTCAAAGCTCCAAGCAACAAACGAGAACACCAACAGAATGTTACAATCTTTGGCTGTGTTGCTCATTCCACGACGGCCCGATGCTTAAAAGCTGTACCTCGTTGTAAAGGTGATGATATAAAACACAATACCAATATGTGTTTTAAAAGTGCATAGGAAACGTAAGAACACAATGACCATAAAAGGGGTGATTAGTCACAGCATGAATAAATTAAAAGTGCATAGGAAATGTAAGAACACAATGACCATAAAAGGGGTGATTAGTCACAGCATGAATAAATTAAAAGTGCATAGGAAACGTAAGAACACAATGACCATATCTTTATATTACAAAAGAGTAAGTGATCTACTTCCGGGTCATGTATTGCTAACTTAATACCAAACCACTTGGCCAGGATGTACTACATATGTACTAAATATAGCTTAAAAATTCAAACACCCATGTCACCTTTGCAAGATGTCGTTTCCAAACCTCTGTATACAGCTGTATTCGTTATTACCCTCATATTTTGCCTCTGTATAAAATAGTCCGCCGGTCAAATATGTCCGACCGGAAACGTGCGCTGCGGCACAATAGTTCCGCCACAATAGTTCCCCCCCCCCCCCCCCCAATTTTTTTTTTTTTTTAACTTTTTTTTTTTTTTTTAACTAGATGTGAGCGGCCCAAAGGGCCGCGACCCTCTAGTAAGGGATAATTCGTCTTCACAGCATGAATAAATTAAAGTACCTGCAAACACGCTGGCTGCCGTGGCCTCCTTGACTCCGCCCCTTCCTGCTCTATCTCCGCCCCCCCGGTGCCGGTGTCTCCGCCTGCTCCTGGGGGCCCCGCCCCTGGCCCCGCCCCCCAGGCTGAGCGGCTCTCCTGATTGGCTGAGGTTGAGCGGGTCGCTGAGGTCGCGGGGGAGGAGGATCTCCACGGGGGCTCCGCCCCTCAGGGGGAGGGGTGAGCACTGCGGGGTCGTCTGATTGGTCTCCCTGAGGAGGGGAGGAGTCAGAAGACTTACTTAACTCATTTTCTGCTATTCCCGTCGAATCCGAAGATTTCCCGCCCTGCCATGTCCGCATTTTTTTGACCGGATCTAGGTTTCCGTATCCGGTCTGTGCCTGGGCCATAGTCACGCCTCCATTGGTTTACATTGTAACAGAAGAGGAAGCTACTCGGCGATGGAAAACTTGTTTTTCAATCCGATTTTTGCGTTTGGAAACTTTGATCCAGTCTTTACACGCCTGGATTATGATCCCTGCACATATCGTGCGCTTTGTGCGCAAAGGTGTCCACGCGTTACCATAGCGCACAGCTGGCTGTTTCCAATGTTTTTTTGTTTTTTTATGTGAACAGTGGCCGTTACAGCCTGGCAACGGATATGTCTATTTCAATGTATTTTTTTATTTATTTGTCATCTAATTACACGTCTACTAAATGTCGCGCACAGATCGTGCACAATGCGTGCACGTGCCCACGTTAAAAGGCAAGGACAATTTGGCAGCTGCTTAGTTCAGCTATGTTTAAAATGGCAGAAAAATTGCTAAAATAATAACTATAAAGATAAAAAATAGCCCATTTAAGCCTGAAAAATACCTACTTTCTAAATACTAATGGTTTTCCATAATCAGTGGTGCTCAAACTGCTTAATGTCAAAAACCATTAGTCCTCCGACCCCACCTCAAAATAATTTGTACTAAAATGTTTTCAAGAATAGCAGATCTACAAGCTCACAGTACAGCACTCTGTGCGCTCTCTCTGGTGAGGTGGAAGGTTTCAGTTTTCACTCTGCAGTCTCTGTCTCCCTCCAGTGGACAGAGTTAATATTGCAACATTCTTTCCAGCAGCTCTTCAACAGGTCCTCAGAGTTACTGTAGCTGTCCCAGCAATGGGGGAGCTAGGCGGTTATTTTGTTTATTGTTAGTTTTCTGGAAATATGTTAAGGGGTGATAATTTGTGTATTTTGGGTGACATATTGTGTATTTCTAATGGGGTAATTCAGTGGACAGTGTAATGTGTGTCACAGGTAGTAGGCGTGGTTACATGACTTCAATCAGTTAACCCTGCAAGGCCCAGCGTTGCTTTTTGGCAACATTTTTTATATATTATATTTTTATATAATGTTATAATTAGTTTTCCTGTTCTTTTTTCACATTAACATCACCATTAAATCCTATTGTTTAGTATTACAATGCCATTGGCCACGATATTTGCATATAAATACCCCCCACAGAGACTGACATTCACACCTCCCAGAGAAGTTGAAATTTCCAGCGTCTGGAAGAACAACATCTCACTTTTTAACTGAAGCTATTCCTCACTAAAACACAAGTAAAATGCCTGTAAAAAAAGAATCGTGATCATTAGAATGTCTAGAACATGTACATGTGTTATTATTGTGAAAAATATCAGCAAAATGCAAATTAGAGCATGATTTATGATTTATGGCTATAAAACCTTACAAAAACATTATTAATTTTTTAACATTACATTGTCCTGTGATTAGGACTCCTACAACACCATCTGATTTGTTTTATTTTTTTGGTCAGTAGAAATTAATTCGGGCCTTGCAGGGTTAAATAGAGGCCTTGCAGGGTTAAATAGAGGCCTTGCAGGGTTAAATAGAGGTTAAATAGAGGCCTTGCAGGGTTAAATAGAGGCCTTGCAGGGTTAAATAGAGGCCACCTGCTGAGGCTCAGGATGAAGCTGATAGAACAGAGAGGAGAAGAGTCTCTAAAATAAGATAAGAATAAAGGGCCAACAAGGGTCTCTACGAAATAAGAAACATTTAACTACTCCTAAATACACACGGTATGTCACCTTAGTTTTATTGTTCGGTTGTCATTTCATTGTTTGTATTTTATTGTTTGCATTGTTTTATGGTTTCATCTGTATTTGGGCATTGTATTGTTTCCACGTTTGATTATGTGTGGCTAAAATATGTATTTGTCATTTGTGATTCCTGAGTGTCAGTGGAACCGTAGTCTATCTGTGCCAGAAGACCAGTTTGGGTTCAGTTACAGTTACTTCAAGTTACAGTTACAGTTACAGTTACTTCAAGTGGTCCGGGACCCCTAGGGGGTCCTCGGAGTTGCCCCTCTCTCTTTTTAACCACTTAGCATTAACCCTAGCATCCCTAATTAATCTGGGGGGTTGCAGTTGCTGAAAATATCAGATCTACAAACTGGCCACGCGTTGCAGCGCGTCGCAACTGTCGGCTCTTTAAGTTGGATGTTGAGGGAAAAAAAGAGCAGGTCAAGTTTACTAAAAAAGCATTCAGGGTTTAAAGGGATTTTTCACTTTCATTTTATCGTCTAATCAGGCTTTTATGAACAGATTTTATTCATATAGTTGATGTAAACGTTCCATTTTAACTTTAGACTCCATTTCTAACCCTAACTCCATTTTAACCATGATAGATTCATTAAAAACACTCACTATTTTTTTCTGGTGACTCATAATACCCTCCTAATACGTGAGCAGGCCGTGATCGCGTTGTAAACTCACCATAAGTGTCTGGATCTGCATTGGCATATAGTGGGGATTTTGGCCGTGTCGTCTTCCCCCCCGAGCCCATGTCAACTTTTTTCTGATCGAAAACATCACGGACAGATGCTATGCTAACGCCTCCTCCTACAATGAAAGTGGACGTGGCTATAGAGAACGAAAAGCTACCAGAAGCACTTCCGTTTCAGAGGGTTGAGAGAATGATCCTTTTAGATCAGTCGAAGAAGAGATGGAGAAGAGCTCCCAATTGTTTTTTTTTGTTTTTTTATTATCATTTATTTCGGTTTTAATGACCTAGTACGGAAAATTCCGGTCAGCTAATTTAAGTACAGAAGAAGAACGGTTTAATCCGGTTTTAATATTAAGTGGCTCCCCGTGGCTGAAAAAGAGTTAACTTCATCGTCCAATAGGATCATACCTGTTAACTTCATCGTCCAATAAGATCATACCTGTTAACTTCATCGTCCAATAGGGAGTTGAGGTTCAGCGGGTCGAAGATGTTCCCACCCAGCAGGAAGTGACTCGGCAGAACGGGCTCCGCCGATTGGCTGTCGCTGTTGGCGCGCCGACGGCGCTTATTGGCCGGTCCCTTTAGGCCGGCCCCGCCCACCGTGTAGCGCCGCTTGGCCATTCGCTGAGGGCCAGGGGGCGGGGCTTGGAGCTGGACGCCATTCTTTGGCCGCAGGGGGCGTGTCTTCCCTTTGGTCTGCTCGGATTGGCCAACGGCGGCCGGCAGGGAGGGGCTTGCTTTGACGGGCGGTTTGGGGGCCGCCCTATCAGGACACAGGACGGTCTCCTTGTCCAATGACATCTCGATCATCTGGATGAGGTAGAGGAGACAGCCAATCACAGGCAAGGAAACAACAGCAACAGACATTGCACAATCCCATTGGTGGACAGTAACCAGTAGCCGGGCACGCCAATGCGAACGATATCAAAGTAACCAGTAGCCGGGCACGCCATGCGAACCATATCAAAGTAACCAGTAGCCGGGCACGCCATGCGAACGATATCAAAGTAACCAGTAGCCGGGCACGCCATGCGAACGATATCAAAGTAACCAGTAGCCGGGCACGCCATGCGAACGATATCAAAGTAACCAGTAGCCGGGCACGCCATGCGAACCATATCAAAGTAACCAGTAGCCGGGCACGCCATGCGAACGATATCAAAGTAACCAGTAGCCGGGCACGCAATGCGAACGATATCAAAGTAACCAGTAGCCGGGCACGCCATGCGAACGATATCAAATTAACCAGTAGCCGGGCACGCCATGCGAACCATATCAAAGTAACCAGTAGCCGGGCACGCCATGCGAACAATATCAAAGTAACCAGTAGCCGGGCACGCCATGCGAACGATATCAAAGTAACCAGTAGCCGGGCACGCCATGCGAACCATATCAAAGTAACCAGTAGCCGGGCACGCCATGCGAACGATATCAAAGTAACCAGTAGCCGGGCACGCCATGCGAACGATATCAAAGTAACCAGTAGCCGGGCACGCCATGCGAACCATATCAAAGTAACCAGTAGCCGGGCACGCCATGCGAACGATATCAAAGCACTGAATGGGAATTTGTCGCGTCTTTTCAGACGTCACACCGTTGATCGAGAGATATTTTATTGACCAAGACGGAGGTGCTCCATCTCAGGCGACCTTGAGCCACGTGAGACACTGCCGAGCAAGCTAAAACGAGTGAGTCGCCCGGCCGGGTCGAGCATTGCAAAGGTGGCATGAGCCGACCCAGCGCCGTTAGAAGTTGTAAACCCACTGAATGGTGACAAGGAGCTACTGGTAGCTCAGTATCTGGCCTGCTGCTCCATTCAATGTTCTGACACATTATCATTCAATGTTCTGACACGTTATCATTCAATGTTCTGACACGTTATCATTCAATGTTCTGACACATTATCATTCAATGTTCTGACACATTATCATTCAATGTTCCGACACGTTATCATTCAATGTTCTGACACATTATCATTCAATGTTCTGACACATTATCATTCAATGTTCTGACACATTATCACTCAGTGTGGTGATGGCATGGGAGGGAATTCATACAATGTATTTGGTGACAAGTTTTAGATTTTTGGCATGGCGTAAAAAAAAAAGAAAAAAAAAAAATCGATGTTTTTTAAGATGAAGATATTTAGCACAGCCAGAATCCACTGATAAATCTATTCCATCAATTATTTGGGGATTCAACCATAAAGTGACCCATCTAATATTGGATTCAATGCAAACAGAAAACCTTATTCCCATACCGAACACCTTGTCAAAAACCTAAAAGGAGTCACCAAGCCAGCAAATGATTTGTTGTTGTTTTGGTGAATTCCTTCCCAGCTACTTTATATTTAAATGATTCCATATCATTTACAGTCATGTCTTCAACTGTCATACTGTAATATTTACATTAATAGTTTAATAACTTTTAGAGGCACAATTATTAATGGTATCAAACACACGCACGCACGCACGCACGCACCTAGCCCTGAATACAGGACTCTCATATACATGAGAGTCCTGGTGCCGCCTCAACATGAGGAGTAGTGGGCAATCGAGCCCTTAACGGTTTGAGCTAGGAACGTCAGATTTCAAAAATAAAGTGCTTACCTAAGCCAACTTTGATAACAATTTGACGCCGCACAACGTTCATTACACGCCGCTACCGGATTGTTGAATAAAAAGCATTTTTGTCCGAAATTATTTTGCTTAACATAGGACGTCCGCCTCTAGTGGACAGTCGCGTCATCTCCGGTTGATCATTGTAGTGAACGGAGATGATGCGATGACGCGACTGTCCACTAGAGGTGGACGTCCTATGTTAAGCAAAATAATTTCGGACAAAAATGCGTTTTATTCAACAACCGGGGAGCGGCGTGTAATGAACGTTGTGCGGCGTCAAATCGTTAGCAAAGTTGGCTTGGGTAAGCAGTTTATTTTTTAAATCTGACGTTCCTAGCTCAAACCGTTAAGGGCTCGATTGCCCACTACTCCTCATGTTGAGGCGGCACCAGGACTCTCATGTATATGAGAGTCCTGTATTCAGGGCTAGCACGCACGCACACACACACACACACACACACACACACACACACACACACACACACACACACACACACACACACACACACACACACACACACCTCACGACAGTGAAATGTCACATGCATGCAAATACATTACATGCATGCGCACGCACTGCTCGTGCGTGTAATAAACACCCTACATACACGCACGCACATGTCTCTCACACACACACACACACACACACACCTCAACAACAACACAGGCTAAACTGATTTGCATTAGCCACGCCCCTAACTCCACGCCTGCTCATGAATAATTAAGTGACACGCGCGCGTGCACGCACGCACACACACGTGCACGCCCCCCTACCTAAACAAACGAGAGAGCGAAAAATAACACAAAACACACAAAACGTGCAACACACCGTTAGCTCCTGCTGCTAGCCACGCTCATTGCTAACCAGATACTTCCTGGTACGTCACATCCGGCTGAACAACAATACAAAAACAACGGAGTGTGTGTGAGTGTGTGTGTGTGTGTGTGTGTGTGTGTGTGTCATCTCACAGTGTCTCGCGCAGCTTCAGTCCTTCTCTTTTATACGGACCACGGTCTCTGGACCCCATAGGCCGGGAGGACGGCCTTGCCTCGCCTCGCCGTGATTGGTCAGTGTGCTGGTCGTCATGGAGACCGTTCATAGGGTTGTGTAGTTTACTGTGTGTTCATTATTTAGTAAAAACACCTTCCTGACTGTAGTTTCAATGTTAGATCAGATAACATGTCTTTAATGTTATAAAACTACCTTTAGTCAAAACATTCTCTCTATAAATGGATGCAAATAGTGTGTGCCAGCGCCTACGTCATTGTAGTCCTTAGCGGCCATTTCTTGGGTAAAAACACAGGTGTTTCAATTGTTTGATTGCATAGAACTAATGCTATAGTCTAATCAGAACACCTGTGTAAGGCTGTGTTTACCCAAGAAATGGCCGCTCTTAGAACCACCAGATCCCTGCCGCAATTAGGAGCCTTTTCCACTGGCAAAGAACCGGTTCCAGAACCAGTCCGGATCAACTTTCTTGGAACCTTGGTTCGTTCTTGCGAACCGGCTTGCGTTTCCACCAGATTGAAGCAGATTGAACCAGATTGAACCAGAGGAACCAACGTTTTGTGGTTCCCGTTCCAAACCAACTTTTACCGGTTCGGAACCAACTCCGGTTCTTGGTGGAAAAAGCTCACCTCTGTTTCATCCCATATGAGGGAGAAAGAACCAGAACCGGTTCTTTGCAGTTGGAAAAGACCCCGAGAGATCCCCACATTTAGTGCTTTCAAAAACAGTGGTTAAAACATTCACAAACATGTAACTACCTATAAGTAATGAGTTGATAATTATAATGATTTAACCACATAACAGTGGTTAAAACATTCACAAACATGTAACCACCTATAAGTAAAGAGTTGATGCCTGCTAAACCCTAACCCTAACCCTAACCACCTATAAGTAATGAGTTGATGCCTGCATGCATGGATTAGTCTGTCAGGTTAATCTTTCCACTGTGTCTTTCTTATTTCTGGCACTTTTTTTTAAAGCAGCAGTTTTAATGTAACGTTGCTTGTTACTGCTGTAATTATAGTTATTTTGGTAATGTTTTATTTCCTTAATTTGTCCTAATTATAATTTGCCCCTGAACTTATTGGTTTTCATGTATCTGAGGAACCCCAAGTAGTTGATTATCCTGATTATGCTGGAAGCCTTTATAGGCCTATGGCATAGTTGAGTCCCATAGTGTGCAACATCTGATTCAGATGTTCCAAACAATCAATCAATCAATCAATCAATCAATCAATCAATGTCCTGTGAGCTTGTAGATCGGCTACTTAATTGATTATCATCCATCCATCTACAACCGTTTATCCACAATCGGGTCGCGGGGGTAACAGTTCTGAGACTTCCAGATTTCCTTATCCTGAGCAACTTCCTCCACTCCCTCAGGGAGTATACCGAGGCGTTCCCAGGCCAGTTTGGAGATATAATCCTTCCATCTGGTCTTTGGTCTGCCACGGGGTCTCCTCCCAGTGGGACGTGCATCGAGGACCTTCCTAGGAAGGCACTCGGGAGGCATCCGTACTAGATGCCCCAACCACCTAAGCTGACTCCTTTCCAAGTGTAGGAGCAGCGGTTATACTCCAAGTCTCTCTCTGGTGAGACTTGGAGTAAACGCAATATTTTATGTAGGCTATTTTATTCATATATTTCATTCAATTTTACAACTGTAATTCATGATTAAATGTATTTTTAATAGGCTAATTGATTTGTTTTTTTATAATGTTATTTTAATGTAAGTTATTGTTGTGTTTTGATTGGATGCTGAAGAACAAGTTAATAATAAAGAAATAGAACAGCAGACTCACTCCCTAGCTTCCATTAGAACTACAGACTCACTCCCTAGCTTCCATTAGAACTACAAACTCACAAACTCACTCCCTAGCTTCCATTAGAACTACAGACTCACTCCCTAGCTTCCATTAGAACTACAGACTCACTCCCTAGCTTCCATTAGAACTACAAACTCACAAACTCACTCCCTAGCTTCCATTAGAACTACAGACTCACTCCCTAGCTTCCACCGTGGTCTTCAGACTCCAGCTAAACCCATAGCACTACTGAAACACTGCCCTTCCCTCAATGACCACACATGAAGCTAGATAGCATTTTTAGGTTTTAGAAAGGTTTTGGTAGGCTACTGATAGGTGCGTGGTCTACCTGTTATATTGTTGTTGAGGTACTGACATATCTTGCTTATTATATTGTTGATGTTAAGTCGTTTTGGATTAAAAGCTGCTAAGTGCCCAACTTCTAAATTCTTAATCTAAAACGTCATTTTCACCAGCAGCCAATCACAGCACACTGTCCCTCCTGGCGATGGGATCACAAAGGCACGCGTGGTGGCGCTGTGACAGACGTCACGGCGGACCAATCACACGACGCGGAGCCGAGTCACGCCCACCTCCCCTCCCCACTGGACAACCAATCAATGAGGAGGAGGCGGGACTTAAACTTCGGCGTGCGCGCGTGCTTGAGTGTGTGTGTGTGTGTGTGTGTGTGTGTGTGTGTGTGTGTGTGTGTGTGTGTGTGTGTGTGTGTGTGTGTGTGTGTGTGTGTGGAAAAAGTACTCACATATTTTACTTAATAAGTAAAAGTATCAATACTGCAATTTAGAAATACTCAGTTGCAAGTAAAAGTCCAGAATTCAAAATGTACTTAAGTAAAAGAATGAAAGTGTTGGTATCTAAATGTACTTAAAGACAAGCATTAGGCCTAAAAGTACACAATGTTTGAAAATGGCAGATCTACAAGCTCACAACATGTCACGATGTGGCGCGTTGTGAGCTTGTAGATCTGCTATTTTCAAATATCCAATATGGGCAGAAATGCTCATATGCTCAATTACTTTGCTTCAGTCGTCACATCTCTACTCCTACATTTGGCATGTTAAGGCTGACATTGTACCCATGCTAAGGGTTAGGGTTATGTATTGTACCCATGCTAGTAAAGGGTTAGGGTTATGAATTGTACCCATGCTAGTAAAGGGTTAGGGTTATGAATTGTACCCATGCTAGTAAAGGGTTAGGGTTATGAATTGTACCCATGCTAGTAAAGGGTTAGGGTTATGAATTGTACCCATGCTAGTAAAGGGTTAGGGTTATGAATTGTACCCATGCTAGTAAAGGGTTAGGGTTATGAATTGTACCCATGCTAGTAAAGGGTTAGGGTTATGAATTGTACCCATGCTAGTAAAGGGTTAGGGTTATGAATTGTACCCATGCTAGTAAAGGGTTAGGGTTATGAATTGTACCCATGCTAGTAAAGGGTTAGGGTTATGAATTGTACCCATGCTAGTAAAGGGTTAGGGTTATGAATTGTACCCATGCTAGTAAAGGGTTAGGGTTATGAATTGTACCCATGCTAGTAAAGGGTTAGGGTTATGAATTGTACCCATGCTAGTAAAGGGTTAGGGTTATGAATTGTACCCATGCTAGTAAAGGGTTAGGGTTATGAATTGTACCCATGCTAGTAAAGGGTTAGGGTTATGAATTGTACCCATGCTAGTAAAGGGTTAGGGTTATGAATTGTACCCATGCTAGTAAAGGGTTAGGGTTATGAATTGTACCCATGCTAGTAAAGGGTTAGGGTTACAACTACTTGTAGTTGTTCATGTTGTCCACATGAGGGCGACACATGCCATTGAATACAATCAGATGAACAAAGAGCTGTAAACATGAACACTGACATTATCACACTGACAGACACAGAACGCACGTTATCCTGTCTGTTGTATTGTTTATTCACGTGCACGTTACCGACCTGCGCGCACGCACCAGCGCACGTTTAGCGCAAGAAAAAATAGGTTTTTATACTTCCTCGAAACACAGCAGATCTACAAGCTCACAACGTGTCGTGGAAGCGACGCGCTGTGAGCTTGTAGATCTGCTGTGTTTGCGCAAATTGCGCGCGCGCGCACACACACACACACACACACACACACACACACACACACACACACACACACACACACACACAGACACACACACACACACACACACACACACACACACACACACAGACACACACACACGCACACACACACACACACACACACACACACACACACAGACACACACACACGCACACACACACACACACACACACGCGCGCGCACGCAACTTTAGAACTACAAAAGCGCCATGGGTGTAGTTCTCCTTCCACCGTTCTCAGAGGACTACAGAATCATTGTTGGAAGTGTAGTTTTCTCTCTCCGGTCTCCCTCAGAGGACTACAATACGTCATAGGAAATGTAGTTCTCTATCCACCCTCAGAGGCATGATGGGAAGTGTAGTGAAGAAGTCGTCATCTTAGTTGGTGTTTTTATCAGGTAAGGTTACATTTATTTGTTTTAATTAATTCATTTCCTTTTATTTTTATTTTTATCTAGGCTATATGTAAGTCTCATCTTGGTTGAATGAATTAAATATCCTTAGAATGTTTGTTCTTTCTTACATTTGTTATAAAAAAAAGAAAGATAATCAATAATGAATACCTGGATGGGACATTAATCATATCAATAACATTAAGGCCCAAGGCCTAATTAATATATTAGGACAACCTATGGACAACTGTTACCTTGCACTACTGGTACAAAAGTTGTACTGACTCTGACCTCTAAAGACTTTTCCCTGAGAGGGTTGCTGTGGCGTCTTTAACACTCGCATGACTAACAGGTCATTTTGACCTGTTTTTGAGATTTAGAAATGGAATTAGATTGCTCAGAAAACACTCAAAACATTTTATTTCATATTTACAAAACGTATCAAATGGTAGAAAAAAAACAAGGCTTTGCTAGTATGTTAAGGAAAAATCATGAAAGGGAAAATTTCTCAGAGTTTACTGAGCAAACCCAAAACACCTCAAAATCTCAAAATCAGGTTCAGTCATGCGAGTGTTAATGGTTTCCTGTGGAAATAAGCTTAGTCTTTTCATGGATCTCCTTTTAGTAGACCTTGTACCAGTGAACTGTACTGTCATGAAACTGTACCTTTTAGTAGACCTTGTACCAGTGAACTGTACCGTCATGAAACTGTACCTTTTAGTAGACCTTGTACCAGTGAACTGTACTGTCATGAAACTGTACCTTTTCCTATGCAAACTGACAATAAAGTCTTCAATCAATCAATCAATCAATCTTGCTGTGGCTCCCTTTATTGCTTGTTAGAGAGTGTTTTCTGCTGGTGATTCAGTCCGAGTGTATCAAAGGGTGCGTTCGTAAATGCGCACCAGGTGTGGTTAGGGTTAGGTTAGGTTTAGGCATAGTTTTACTGAGGTTAAGGTTAGGGTTAGGTTTAGGCATAGTTTTACTGAGGTTAGGGTTAGGGTTAGGTTTAGGCATAGTTTTACTGAGGTTAAGGTTAGGGTTAGGTTTAGGCATAGTTTTACTGAGGTTAAGGTTATGGTTAGGTTTAGGCATAGTTTTACTGAGGTTAGGTTTAGGCATAGTTTTACTGAGATTAGGGTTAGGGTTAGGGTTGGGTTTAGGCACTCACTACATCTGAGCACACACCCGGTGCGCATTTCCGAACGCACCCTTTGATACACTCGGACTGAAACAACAGCAGAAAAAAACATCCCAAAAAATATATAGGCCTATATACGGTATATTCTTGACTTATTTGCACTGACTTTGGTCACTTATTTTCTGGCCCTGCACTGTTGGGTTGTGTTGGTTGAACTGAGTACTATTGCTGTGTTGATATGGCGGTGTGATACTTGTGTTGCATTGACTAGCATAGACTGTTATGTGCACTTTTTTTTGTTTGGCACTGTTTGTTAAGTTGTGCTTTGAGTATAGCTTTTTTTTTGTGTGTGACGTGTCACTTATGAGCTTTGAATGTTTCATGGTCACTTTATGTATACAGTATATTCTTCTTTTTTGCAATAGCTTTTCGACACTTTATGTTTATATTCTTTTTTGTGCTTGCTCTTTGGACTGTACACTACAGTACTCTTTTTCTTTTTCTTACTTCTTTGTAACTTGTAACCTTAAACTGCTGTGCTGCCTCTGGGCAACTGAATTTCCCCCGTGGGATAATAAAGGTATCTATCTATCTATTAATAACCAGTAAGTGCGAAAGGGCACGTGCACACATCTCAAAACTCAGAACGTTGAGATAATAGCCGGTTTGGTTAGAACTGACTGAAAATAACGTTGTACTTCAAGTTTAAAATGATACTAAATATTTTTTCAAGAGTCCAAATAAATTCCAAATATTATCAAATGATCTCGCGGCACCCCTGGACTGCTGTCGCGGCACCCCAGGGTGCCCCGTCACCCCAGGGTGCCCCGTCACCCACTTTGAAAACCCCTGTCATAGACCATATGAGACTGACACAATATGTCCATTCCCAGATATCAAACATATAATTTTCCAAATGTCTGTCTGAGTGTCTGTCACAGAGTTTCTCCTCAGTGGCTGGAGCAATTGATCTGAAATCGCATCACCATTAGCATATGAACACACCTGACATAACTGTGAAGCCCGTTTGTCACTTTCACATGTATCTGCTATCTATTCTGCCTCTAGCATGAGGCTTATCTATTCTGCATCTAGCATGAGGCAACATGTTTACCCAGCTAACAATTTTCCCGATATTTCTGGCGTGAGAACGTCGTCACGCCGCCTCGCGATCGCCATTAGCGTGTCGTTCGCCAGGCGTGTTACGCTGCGCTGACGTCACGTCCTTGATCAGCGTACGCCAAGCTTTACGCCAAGCCTCCAAACGACGTCACTCCGGCGGAGCCCGGCGTGCGGCGATAGCGAGCGTATAGCGTGACACCGTCGTATAGCAACATCATTATGCCCCCCCCCCCCCATATATTGTGTACCCTCCTCCCCTCCCTTCCACCCATATTTATACAATCAGTTGAGGCACAGACATTAACTTCGTTTTCTTCTTTTTTTATTAAAATGTACACAAGCAACAAGCAACAATATCAGTTGTACAGATGTGAGTCTCTTATTTCGTTATTTTTGTTTACAAGTGCTTTACAATTACTGTGCATAGTACTGTGTACTGTCTGTCATTCAATTTTATGAGTTAAAGGACCTACACCATGAATTTTCACTTTTTCTATTTTAAAACCTTTTTTTGGGGTCCCACTGGCACCTTCTATCCTCACAAAGTCCTATTTCTGACCGTTGTGTCTTTCTCTGGTTTTGGGCAGACAGAGATGAAAAGCTTTCCACGGGTTCTCAGAACAGTGCTGTTCTGAGAGTTGACGAGAGTGACGTCACTCTCGGATTCCCGTTTTTTTTTAGAGTAAAAAAAAAAAAAATCAAATTTTTTTTTTTTCAAAACTTTTTTTTTTCAAAAAAACTTTTTTTTCAATTTTTTTTTTCAAAACTTTTCAAAAAAAAAAATTTCAAAAAACTTTTTTTTTTCAAAAACTTTTTTTCAAAAACTTTTTTTTCAAAAAACTTTTTTTTTTCAAAAAACCTTTTTTTCAAAAAACTTTTTTTCAAAAACTTTTTTTTTTTCAAAAAACTTTTTATTTTTCAAAAAACTTCTTTTTTTTCTGGAAAAACCCCACTAGATGCGCCCCTGAGCAAACAGAGGCCGTTTTGGTATTGCAGCTGGAGAGCCTCATTATAGTAGAGCTAGAACAAACAAAAAGAATGGTCAGAGTGTTTTTTGAGGGTTAAAACCTGTCTAAGACTCAATTTTGAGCATATATTTATACAAAAAATATAGTTTTAAAAGCATGGTGTAGGCCCTTTAAGAGCAGTGGTCCTCAACCTTTTCTGGCCGTGACCCCCAAAATAATCATATTTTAACTGGGGACCCCCTACCCTGACAAGCACTAAGAGTTGAGACATTACATTTTGTAGAACACAGTTCTATTGTGAAAATAGCAGATCTACATGCTCACAATCTGCATGCTCACAAGCATGTAGATCGGCTATTTTCACAATTTCTGCCTCTAATATTTGACAAATTGGCCCATGTTTAATTTGTCATTTTAAATTAAAAAGTCCTTCAATTGTCCCTTTAGAAATGTGCAGTTACCCTCTGCAGTGTTGAGTGAGAAAACAATGTTGCACATTAAGGTAATCACTGAGTTAGAGAATGATATCAATGAAAATAAGCCCTTGCAAAACCTCCAATAAAAACTTCAAGCAATCAATGTATTACACAAAGGTTGCCATCTTTATATCATTGACAACTGGTAAACCTGCCTGAAAATAATTTAAATAAAGGATGGGTGGGTTAACAGTGAATTTTGATATCCTAAAGGCTCTGCTATCTATTATTTTGGGAAAGGTTAATCATTTATCCTGTATGCTAAAAACAGAAAGGTGTAAACATAGCCAATATCCAAGCTCAATACACATGTAACTTTTCTATAATAGTTTAAACTGTACTGTGGCACTAACAAGGTACAACATATAATAACATTATAACCACATGTATATCGGAGGACATTGTAAACATTAAAAGTATTTAGTCTTTCTATAGACAGATTGTGTGCATGCTGTCAACCCTAAAAATGAATTACAGTACCATCAGAGCTGGCATTGGACAGAATTGGAACCAAATTCCCATCATCAGTTTGTTTCATGAAGGGTATGTAAAATTAATTCAAATAGAAAAGTTAAACTGATCCACTTATGAAACTAAGATGAACTCATATCTGCAGTACCCAGATATAAGGGTAATGGTGGGGATGAACAATATTTTGAACTCTAGAAACAATATTCAAAAGGTTTAAACAAAACATCCTTTAGGTAGGAGAACAGTGGGAAGGTCAATGAACTTTGTGTACGGGTGGTGAGCGTCCCATGGAATGCTTGGCATGGGGACTGAGCGACTATGGTATTCTGGGCTGTGCTGCTTTCGTCTAACGTCGGAGGCGAGACTTGCTTAGAGGTGCTGCTGGTGTGGTGTAGGATGTGCCAATCAGTGCTTTCCTGGCCAGGACGAGGGTGACAGCCTTCCATCTGACGCCGGCCGTGGCTGTGCTGCGTCTTGTCGCCAGTTAACTGTGTCATCGGCTCTGGAATGATAAAGAACAGATCATTTAGTGTGTATTTTAGTTATCACATTATGAGTACAAAATCTCTCCGAGCCAAAAAAGGCT
>NC_137821.1:570295-585295 GCF_963921795.1 Nannobrachium achirus | reverse complement strand
TACCTAATGGTCTGTAAGATCTGATATCTGTTTACCTAGTGGTCTGTAAGATCTGTTATCTGTTTACCTGATGGTCTGTAAGATCTGTTTACTATCTGCTTACCTAATGGTCTGTAAGATCTGTTATCTGTTTACCTAATGGTCTGTAAGATCTGTTATGTTTACTACCCAATTAGCCCTATTCACACCCCGCCCACTCAGCAACTTCCTGGTGCTGAAGTCATGTTTTGAAGGGTAAACCCTGCTTAAAGCCCATAGAGTGAACACAGAAATCACAATTTTAATGCAATTTCCAAATAGTAAAGTATAAAATACGGCTAGCATGATCAAGAACACAAGATAGTAAAAGGCACAAAGCGTTATAATTTACTTTACCGTTCGAAATAATGATTTGTTGGCTTTAAGTCCAGCGATTTCTGTGTTAACCGCTTTAGTGCCAGCCCCTAGATGGCGCCAAAGAATGCCAAGCTTTCTCTCATAGGCGAGCGTATTAGCATCCGGGGACTCACGTTGCAGTGACGCGCGTGCTCACGTTCGTGCACGTCATGGAAAGGTCCCGGATGAAAATGGCTACAGATTAGCGATTAGCATTTTGTCATTTTAAAGATCATTTTTAGGCGATTTCGCCGTAAATAAACCTTGGCGCGCCTCCCTAAAAACACAATCCAGAGATATGGCCCTTCAAAGATGTGGTTTTTCATTGGATTCGGCGGCGATTCGGTGATTCGTTCGCGGGTAACGGCCGGCCGGGCGGCCCCCGGATTTGGATCACTGGATTTGAAATTTAGGCTCAGGCTTCAGAAGGCCTCGGATCATTTTATTCATTTCATTAAAAAAGCCGAACATGTTCGGGATAGGCACACTGGACTACGTTCCGGAAGCGGCGCTGAACATTCGGTGAACATTGGGGGGCTCAAAAATGTATTTTAAACCATTTTTAATGGAATATATCGTCGGACCGTGTAAAATGGCTAGCTGGCTAGCGTAGGACGAGCCAGGACCACCCACGACTCTACAAGCAGCTCAGGGTAAGTCAATTAATAAAAAAAAAAATTGTATTGGATTGAAATAAAGCCGAACATGTTCGGGATAGGCACAGAATGAGTTAAAATAGCAGGGTTTTTACCCTTCAAAGCTGACGTCAGCACCAGGAAGTTACTGAGAAATTAGCTGAGTGGGCGGGCTGTGAATAGGGCTTATACTGTATATATATATATATATATATATATATATATATATATATATATATATATATATATATATCTGTTTACCCAATGGTCTGCAAGATCTGATCACATCCATCCATCCATCCATCCATTCATCCATGCATCCATCCATCCATCCATCCATCCATCATGGTGTGTAAACATTTCATACGTTTTAAAAATGGTTGTGTTTTCTATAAGTTACATTATAATGGGTGTGTATTCCAGTGTGTAGTGTTCTAAATAGTAACACATTAATGGGTGTGTATTACAGTGTGTAGTGTTCTAAATAGTAACACATTAATGGGTGTGTATTCCAGTGTGTAGTGTTCTAAATAATAACACATTAATGGGTGTGTATTACAGTGTGTAGTGTTCTAAATAGTAACACATTAATCAGTGTGTATTACAGTGTGTAGTGTTCTAAATAGTAACACATTAATGGGTGTGTATTCCAGTGTGTAGTGTTCTAAATAATAACACATTAATGGGTGTGTATTACAGTGTGTAGTGTTCTAAATAGTAACACATTAATCAGTGTGTATTACAGTGTGTAGTGTTCTAAATAGTAACACATTAATGGGTGTGTGTTACAGGGATGTTGTTCTAAATAGTAACACATTAATGGGTGTGTGTTACAGGTATGCTGGTATCATTAGAGTGCCTCAGAGAAGCTCCGTTGACCAACATCAAACAGCAGCTGTTTTCTGAAGCCAGGAAGTATCCTCTGTACACACTGCTGCAGGTACACACTATTTACTACACACTACACACACACTGCACTGTATGCACACACACACACACACACACACACACACACACACACACACACACATACACACACACACACACACACACACACACACACACACACACACACACACACACACACACACACACACACACACACACACACACTTTACCAGATGATTTATTTTATTGCTACTCAAGGATAAATGACACATATAGACACACTGTCCATAACTATTTAGCATTTGTCTTTTACAATCCTCCATATGAGTTGACAGTTATATCCCCAGACTCCCCAACACAAGGACAATAAGTTGACAGTTATATCCCCATACTCCCCAACACAAGGACATTAAAGCTATACTGTGTAAGTTGCTCAACTGGTGGTCTGTAGCAGTATAGCAAACCGCGGTCGCGTCTGCTTTTTTCGTCCGTTTTTCGCCCGCGGACCGGGCCGTTAGACCACCGCGTCCGCCTCGCCTCGCCGAGACGCTTTCAATGAGGTCTCCCGTGTCCTTCTACGAGCAGCGGTTGGGGAGTTACATGCTAGACTCCTCCAGTGTAAACACTGCAGTGTACTTCCTGAAGGCGTGTTTCCTAAACCCACCAGAGAGCCCGGCAGTGTATGATCTGCGCTGTGATTGGCCGGTAGTGTATCATGTGTGTATGATCTGCAATGTGATTGGCGGATGATGCAGATGACGTCATTTTGCCGGGAAATCCCGCCCCTGTCAAGGCTAAGTAGAAAACATATAAAGAAAAGGCTTTTGGGGCTGAAATGAACGGAGTGGGGGTTCTAAAACTTTAGCGATTTAATAGTTAGGACAATTTTAAGATATGTTTTATAAAAAAAGTTACATAGTATAACTTTAAGTTGACAGTTATATCCCCAGACTCCCCAACACAAGGACAATAAGTTGACAGTTATATCCCCAGACTCCCCAACACAAGGACAATAAGTTTTACAGTGTATTGACATGTGTGTCATTGTGATGTCATTGTAATCAATCCAGTCCAGTGTTTACAGTATATTGACATTGTAATCAAACAGTGCTGTGTTGCAGGAGGAGTCGTGTTACATCTTTGTGGGCGTGACCCAGGAAGCAGAGAGGGAGGAGTTTTATGACGAGAGCAGACGACTCTGTGACCTTCGACTGTTTCACCCTATCCTCAAGGTCATTACATTTATTAATTAATGTTCCACCTCATCCTCAAGGTCATTACATTTATTAATTAATGTTCCATCCATCCTCAAGGTCATTACATTTATTAATTAATGTTCCTCAAGGTAATTACATTTATTAATTAATGTTCCTCAAGGTCATTACATGTATTAATTAATGTTCCTTCCATCCTCAAGGTCATTACATTTATTAATTAATGTTCCTCAAGGTCATTACATTTATTAATTAATGTTCCTCAAGGTCATTACATGTATTAATTAATGTTCCTTCCATCCTCAAGGTCATTACATTTATTAATTAATGTTCCTCAAGGTCATTACATGTATTAATTAATGTTCCTTCCATCCTCAAGGTCATTAACCCTGCAAGGCCCAGCGTTGCTTTTTGGCAACGTTTTTTAAATCATTTTTTAAAAAATCTTATAATTATTTTTCCTGTTCTTTTTTCACATTAACATCACCATTAAATCCTATTGTTTAGTATTACGATGCCATTGGCCACGATATTTGCATATAAATACCCCCCACAGAGACGGACATTCACACCTCCCAGAGAAGTTGAAATTCCAGCGTCTGGACGAACAACATCTCACTTTTTAACTGAAGCTATTCCTCACTAAAACATAAGTAAAATGCCTGTAATATTGTTTTTCGTGATCATTAGAATGTCTAGAACATGTACATATGTTATTATTGTGACAAATATCCCAAAAATGCAAATTAGAGCATGATTTATGATTTATGATTTATGGCTATAAAACCTTACAAAAACATTATTAATTTTTAACATTACATTTTCCTGTGATTAGGACTCCTACAACACCATCTGATTTAAAAAAAAAAAATTTGGCCTGTAGAAATGAATTCGGGCCTTGCAGGGTTAAAGGACAACAAGAAGCCCTTTCCAAAATGCACAGCAATCCTTCATGGGCAGATGTGATTTATGGGGGCTGGTAGTGTTACTGTAAATAGCAAAACAAATAGCAAAACAACAATCTCAGCTTAAAAATCTAAAATATAAACCCTTGTTGTTTAAAAAAAAAAGAAAGAAAGTAGATCTTTAAAGGGATATTTCACTTCTCAAATGAACCTTTGGTCATTTTATGGTCTAATCAGGCTTTAGTGAAAACCCTGGACAGATTTTAAGTTGCTTGATTCAATATTTTAGATATTTGACGCCCAACGTGGCAATGATTCTATTGCTGTATTGGCAAAGGACTTCCTTTGAAGTTTGAAGTTACAATGGGTTTGTACGGGAAGGGGGCGTGTCTGATAAAATTAATATCAAATATCTAAATACTGAATCAAGCAACTTAAAAACTGTCCCGGGTCCAAAAAGCCTGATTAGAAGCTAAAACGACCATTTTTTTTACAGTTCTTAAATATAATAAATAATAAATCTAAATACTCTTCTTCCCCTCATGATCATCATGACATCATCATCATCACCACGATGACATCATCAGGTGATTGAACCAATAGGAAACAGAGAGGAGAAGATACTCAACAGAGAGATAGGTACGTATCTTTAACCCTTGGGCTGCCATAGAGATGGCATAACTTCTGTAGATTAACTGCCGTGCTTAACTAACCCTACCCTAACCCTAACCCTACCGTTCCGTTTGTTTTGACTGGATGTTCAGTGGCGGCGTACACAATATCTGGGGTGTTTGGGATATCTAATCTTGCAGTGAATTGACATGTGTGTAATTGTGATGGAACCACTTCTCTCCACTAGGGTTCGCTATAGGCATGCTAGTGTTAATAAGTTGTAATGTGTCCTCCCGTCCACTAGGGTTCTAGCCTGACACTCAGCCTGAATTGACATTTCGTTTCACTCCATTATTCAGTCTGAAAGTGCTTCCCTCCAGAGCTGTTTCTGGGATGGGCGTTGCCAAAGAGGAAGTCTTCTGCGATTGGTTCACCGTCTGACCAACACAACAGTAGCAAAGCAGATGACGTAGTGTTGTTATGTGGCTGGCTAGTGGCTAGCCTGTTGCTTGCTAGTGCTACTTGCTAACCAAAGAAACAGCAGGAATAGGAGCACAACGAATTAGTAATCAAACACAACATAACATGTCTGCTACTGATGTTTCATAGCGAGATCGATACGATCGCATTTTACCGCATTTTACCACGACGCGATGTGTGCGGTCCCCACCCACGCTGAACACAAGACGCTGATTCGCCGTACGGATTTCCAAACGAGGAAAACCTCTTCAGTGAGAGCAACACCAGACTCCCTGAATCGCCAAAACAACATTTTAAAGGGGTGTGGCTAGTGATTCAGGGTCTGAACCAGGCTACTAGGGTTCGCTATAGGCATGCCAGTGTTAATAATAAGGTGTAATGTGTCCTCCTCTCCTCTAGGGTTCGCTATAGGCATGCTAGTGTTAATAATAAGGTGTAATGTGTCCTCCCGTCCACTAGGGTTCGCTATAGGCATGCCGGTGTGTGAGTTTGAGATGCTGAAGGACCCGGAGGTGCAGGACTTCCGGAGGAACATACTGAGCGTGTGCAGAGAGGCCATGGAGGAGAGGGAGGGGGGCGGGGCCCACAGCCAGGCGCTCTACGTTTACCCGCCCAACGTAGAGTCTTCACCCGACCTGCCAGCGCACATCTACAGCAAGCTGGATAAAGGTTAGCACGATGTTAGCACGATGTTAGCACGATGTTTCATTATCTGACCTGCCAGCGCACATCTACAGTAAACTGGATAAAGGTTAGCACGATGTTAGCACGATGTTAGCACGATGTTAGCATCATCATACAACCTGCCAGCACACATCTACAGCAAGCTGGATAAAGGTTAGCACGATGTTAGCACGATGTTAGCACGATGTTTCATTATCTGACCTGCCAGCGCATATCTACAGTAAACTGGATAAAGGTTAGCACGATGTTAGCACGATGTTAGCACGATGTTTCATTATCTGACCTGCCAGCGCACATCTACAGCAAGCTGGATAAAGGTTAGCACGATGTTAGCACGATGTTAGCACGATGTTTCATTATCTGACCTGCCAGCGCACATCTACAGCAAGCTGGATAAAGGTTAGCACGATGTTAGCACGATGTTAGCACGATGTTTCATTATCTGACCTGCCAGCGCAAATCTACAGTAAACTGGATAAAGGTTAGCACGATGTTAGCACGATGTTAGCACGATGTTTCATTATCTGACCTGCCAGCGCACATCTACAGCAAGCTGGATAAAGGTTAGCACGATGTTAGCACGATGTTAGCACGATGTTTCATTATCTGACCTGCCAGCGCACATCTACAGCAAGCTGGATAAAGGTTAGCACGATGTTAGCACGATGTTAGCACGATGTTTCATTATCTGACCTGCCAGCGCACATCTACAGCAAGCTGGATAAAGGTTAGCACGATGTTAGCACGATGTTAGCACGATGTTTCATTATCTGACCTGCCAGCGCACATCTACAGTAAACTGGATAAAGGTTAGCACGATGTTAGCACGATGTTTCATTATCTGACCTGCCAGCGCACATCTACAGTAAACTGGATAAAGGTTAGCACGATGTTAGCACGATGTTTCATTATCTGACCTGCCAGCGCACATCTACAGTAAACTGGATAAAGGTTAGCACGATGTTAGCACAATGTTAGCATCATAATAGACCTGCCAGCGCACATCTACAGCAAGCTGGATAAAGGTTAGCACGATATTAGCACGATGTTTCATTATCTGACCTGCCAGCGCACATCTACAGCAAGCTGGATAAAGGTTAGCACGATGTTAGCACGATGTTAGCACGATGTTAGCACAATGTTTCATTATCTGACCTGCCAGCGCACATCTACAGCAAGCTGGATAAAGGTTAGCACGATGTTAGCTTCATAATAAGATGACTTTTTAAAGTGACAGTACCCCTTTAGGTAAACAACACATTTACTGAGTCTGTCTGTCTGTCTCTCCAGGCAGGTTAATAGTAACTATCTGGGTCATCGTGTCTCCCTCAAACTCCAAGCAGAAATACACACTCAAGGTACCACTGTGTGTGTGTGTGTGTGTGTGTGTGTGTGTGTGTGTGTGTGTGTGTGTGTGTGTGTGTGTGTGTGTGTGTGTGTGTGTGTGTGTGTGTGTGTGTGTGTGTACATATACACAGAAATGTACACTCAAGGTATGATGAGCTTCAGACAGGACTATCCTCACTACTGTTGTTTTGGGTTGAGATTGGCACATTTCCTGGGGCAATCTGCCCAGATCTTGCATGTCACACATGTCTTCTTCTTCTTAATAGTTTTTTACTCTAAAAAAAGCGCCTGCAATGCAGTGCATTTGAAACTACATTGCAGTGCAGATCATGAGGTGATCACTGCTTGCCTCCTGTGATTTTTTTTTTTTTTTTACTTTATTTTTATTTCGTTGCTGAGTGAGGTCAGCAGACAAAGTGACATGAGTGAGATGAAAAAAACCTGAGTGAAATGTGCCATTCTCAACCCAAAACATCGGTATGATGATCAGTGTTGGGTAACTTTAAAAAGTAACCAGATACTAGTGTTGTAGTACTGAGTCAATGACTCATCTTGAATCAGGCCTCTATGCAAACAATAGCTGGAACTATAAACCTGATAACACCATAGATCTTATAGTTATAGATAGTTATAGATAGTTATAGATAGTTATAGATAGATATAGATAGTTATAGATAGTTATAGATAGTTATAGATAGTTATAGATATAGATAGATATAGATAGTTATAGATAGTTATAGATAGTTATAGATAGTTATAGATATAGATAGTTATAGATAGTTATAGATAGTTATAGATAGTTATAGATAGTTATAGATATTATTATAGATAATGTCCTGATAACACCATAGATCTGTGTTCTTCATTTTGCTCTCAAAGTGCAGTAATACATTTAACTTACTGACCACAAGCTATGACCTCGGTGCCATGACATTAGTCTGAGGGTTCATTAGTCCGAATGTGTTAAGAATACTATGCTTAACTCTAACTCTAATCCTAACCTTAACCTCAGTAACGCTAACTAAATAAGAATACTATGCTTAACTCTAACACTAATCCTAACCTTAACCTCAGTAACGCTAACTAAATAAGAATACTATGCTTAACTCTAACTCTAATCCTAACCTTAACCTCAGTAACGCTAACTAAATAAGAATACTATGCTTAACTCTAACACTAATCCTAACCTTAGCCTCAGAAACGCTAACTAAATAAGAATACTATGCTTAACTCTAACACTAATCCTAACCTTAACCTCAGTAACGCTAACTAAATAAGAATACTATGCCTAACTCTAACACTAATCCTAACCTTAACCTCAGTAACGCTAACTAAATAAGAATACTATGCCTAACTCTAACACTAATCCTAACCTTAACCTCAGTAACGCTAACTAAATAAGAATACTATGCCTAACTCTAACACTAATCCTAACCTTAACCTCAGTAACGCTAACTAAATAAGAATACTATGCCTAACTCTAACACTAATCCTAACCTTAACCTCAGTAACGCTAACTAAATAAGAATACTATGCCTAACTCTAACACTAATCCTAACCTTAACCTCAGTAAGAATACTATGCTTAACTCTAACTCTAATCCTAACCTTAACCTCAGTAAGAATACTATGCTTAACTCTAACACTAATCCTAACCTTAACCTCAGTAACGCTAACTAAATAAGAATACTATGCCTAACTCTAACACTAATCCTAACCTTAACTTCAGTAACGCTAACTAAATAAGAATACTATGCCTAACTCTAACACTAATCCTAACCTTAACCTCAGTAAGAATACTATGCTTAACTCTAACTCTAATCCTAACCTTAACCTCAGTAAGAATACTATGCTTAACTCTAACACTAATCCTAACCTTAACCTCAGTAAGAATACTATGCTTAACTCTAACACTAATCCTAACCTTAACCCTAAGAATACTATGCCTAACTCTAACTCTAACACTAATCCTAACCTTAACCTCAGTAAGAATACTATGCTTAACTCTAACACTAATCCTAACCTTAACCTCAGTAAGAATACTATGCCTAACTCTAACACTAATCCTAACCTTAACCTCAGTAACGCTAACTAAATAAGAATACTATGCCTAACTCTAACACTAATCCTAACCTTAACCTCAGTAAGGCTAACTAAATAAGAATACTATGCCTAACTCTAACACTAATCCTAACCTTAACCTCAGTAACGCTAACTAAATAAGAATACTATGCCTAACTCTAACACTAATCCTAACCTTAACCTCAGTAAGAATACTATGCCTAACTCTAACACTAATCCTAACCTTAACCTCAGTAAGAATACCAGTAAGACTCCCTAATCGGGAGATAAGCGACCGTAGGTCACTTATCTCCACAAATAGAGCAAAAATGTGTTTTTCCAAAATCTTCCTGATCCATGTTGATGACATGAGTGTAGACATACTGTGTAGTGATCTTCATGATTTTAGGGCAAAATCTGAATCGGCCTCATGGTGGCGCTAGAGGGCCATGTGAGAAATGAGGGGTGGGGTCTCCGCGCCGCCAAGGCGGACGAATAGGTACCGGCCCCGGCTCTCCCGGTCGCTCCTAGCCCGAGTTACGGCATTTTATGTGAGCTGCAGTGGCAGGGGGTCCTCCACTGGGGGCGCCACCACTTTTGCATCCGTTCTGGAGCACCAGGAGTGGGTGGTCCCCGGGAATGCCCCGTGAGCAGCCACGTTGGGGTGGTCATTTGGTAATTTTTGCACATGTGCTAATTTTTTACACTTGGGGGTCCCCGAGGGAGCTGGGGGTCCCTGGAGCTCCTATGCCTAACTCTAACACTAATCCTAACCTTAACCTCAGTAACGCTAACTAAATAAGAATACTATGCCTAACTCTAACACTAATCCTAACCTTAACCTCAGTAACGCTAACTAAATAAGAATACTATGCCTAACTCTAACACTAATCCTAACCTTAACCTCAGTAACGCTAACTAAATAAGAATACTATGCCTAACTCTAACACTAATCCTAACCTTAACTTCAGTAACGCTAACTAAATAAGAATACTATGCCTAACTCTAACACTAATCCTAACCTTAACCTCAGTAACGCTAACTAAATAGGAATACTATGCCTAACTCTAACACTAATCCTAACCTTAACCTCAGTAACGCTAACTAAATAAGAATACTATGCCTAACTCTAATCCTAACCTTAACCTCAGTAACGCTAACTAAATAAGAATACTATGCCTAACTTTAACACTAATCCTAACCTTAACCTCAGTAACGCTAACTAAATTCGGACTTATGAACCTTCGGACTTATGGGCAGTCTCCATCTGACACATCTGCGCTGTTTCCTGAATGAATGAGGAGCCTAGCTGAGTGAGGAGGCATGCATGAATGAATGAGCTCTTCTCTGTCAGAGGAGCCTAGCTGAGTGAGGAGGCATGCATGCATGCATGGCCCGCATTTTTACACAGAAAAGGGTGACCCACCAGAAATGTGTTGCAGTCTGTGGTGGTTGCATAGTCATTTTACAGTTTACCACAGGTTACAAAATTTGGTGTAACACCGGGTTACACGGTCATCTATTGGCGACATAAGGAGAACTTATTTGTACAGTCGCGCTTTTACTGTTGACTGGTGAAAGGATAGATTATTCATTACATTTTCCACACAGAGCTGACAGCTCCACAACAATCCGGTAGGCTGCACTCTATTTTATGTTTCCAAACTTCCTCACAGGTGGCTTTTAATGGTCGGTAACGGAGAAAGTAAGTAACCTAACGAGTTAATTTTCTCAGTGGACAACGTAGTAACCTAACTAGTTACTATAAAATGTAACGATACCCAACACTGGTCACTAGGTTATTAAAGTAACATTGTATATATTGTATAATGGGTGTCTGTTAGGTGTGTATATAATGTGTGTATATTGTATAATGGGTGTGTATGTGGTAGTGTGTAGTAACATTTTGTATATTGTATAATGGGTGTCTGTTAGGTGTGTGTATATAATGTGTGTATATTGTATAATGGGTGTCTGTTAGGTGTGTATATAATGTGTGTATATTGTATAATGGGTGTCTATGTGATAGTGTGTAGTAACATTGTGTATATTGTATAATGGGTGTCTGTTAGGTGTGTATATAATGTGTGTATAGTATAATGGGTGTGTATGTGGTGGTAGTGTGTAGTAACATTGTGTATATTGTATAATGGGTGTCTATGTGGTAGTGTGTAGTAACATTGTGTATATTGTATAATGGGTGTCTATGTGGTGTGTATATAATGTGTGTATATTGTATAATGGGTGTCTGTTAGGTGTGTATATAATGTGTGTACATTGTATAATGAGTGTCTATGTGGTGTGTATATAATGTGTGTACATTGTATAATGGGTGTCTATGTGGTGTGTAGGTGAATCATGAGTCTCTACCAGAGCAGCTGATAGCAGAGTCCATCAGGAAGAAATCTCGCTCCATGCATCTGTCAGCTCAGCAGCTGAGACTCTGTGTGCAGGAATACATGGGCCAGTACATACTGAAGGTACCTACCTACCCTAATATATACCCTACTATACCATACTCTATACTATACCATACTATACCATACCTACCCTTTACCATACCCTACTATACCATACCATACCATACCTACTGTCAGATAACAGCTGAGACTCTGTGTGCAGGAATACATGGGCCAGTACATACTGAAGGTACCTATACCTACCCTAATATATACCCTACTATACCATACCATACCATACCATACCATACCATACCATACCATACTATACCCTAATACCCTACTCTACCTACTGTCAGATAACAGCTGAGACTCTGTGTGCAGGAGTACATGGGCCAGTACATACTGAAGGTACCTACTACCCTAATATATACCCTACCTACTATACCATACCATACTATACCTACTGTCAGCTCAGCAGCTGAGACTGTGTGTGCAGGAATACATGGGCCAGTACATACTGAAGGTACCTACCTACCCTAATATATACCCTACTCTATACTATACTATAATATACCATACTCTACCTACTGTCAGATAACAGCTGAGACTGTGTGTTCAGGAGTACATGGGCCAGTACATACTGAAGGTACCTACCTACCCTTTACCATACCCTACTTTACCTACCTACCAGGCAAGTATAGGTCATGTTCTACTTGCCCAAAGGTCATGCCCACTTGCCCAAAAAGTAAATTGTCCATTATAAAGTGAATTGAATTACTGCTCAATTTAACACTTCTTACTTTACTTTCTGGGGTTCTGCGATAGAAAAATGTCATACCTCAACACCTCCATATCCAAATACCTCCATAGCTATGATTGAATATGTCTATGGTTTCACACTTGTTACATTCCTCTGGCCACGTTCAGCCCAGAGTGCTACACACAACAAGATATATAAAAAAAAACAGCAATAATGACAATACAGCAAGACAAAAGTAAATAAAACATTAACACAGCAAATAATAGCAATAACAATAGAGTAGCAACACGCTAAAACAGTTAAGCTAGGGTAAGATTATTTAAAAGAAATAGAAAAGAGATAAGTCTTAAGTTGAGTCTTAAAGCTGTCCACTGAGGTAGACTGCCTTAGATATAATGGGAGCTGGTTCCAGGCCGTCGGTCCATAGAAACAAAAAGCAGCTTCACCGTATTTTCTAATTTTCATTTCTATGCTCAACAGCTGATACTGTGTGCAGGAATATATGGGACAGCACATACTGAAGGTTCAATCAATCAATCAATCAATCAATCAATCAATCAATCAATCAATCCTGTCTGTGTGTGTCCAGGTGTGTGGCTGTGATGAGTATCTGTTGGAGAAGTTTCCTCTCAGTCAGTATAAGGTAGGAACTATTACGGTAATCTATTACTTACTCTGTTTACTCTGTTACTTACTCTATTACTTATTCTATTTACTCCATTACTGTACTCTGCGACAACAAGCTGGTGTTTAAGACAACATAAAAACCGTATTGATGTGGATCACAAGTACAATCCCTTATGTTGATCCCAACGCTTCTCTCAAGACACTGTTACATTTAGCCATCATTGTTCAAATAAACAAGAGGGACTCTTGCTCTACTCTTGGACTAAGAGCATTACATTCATAAAGTCTGGTTCAACACGGGAAGCATGTAACAGTGCAGTCACGGTGAAGTCCTATCACTGTGACTGACTGGTCTAGATCGACCAATCAGTCAACGAGGTGACGGGCCGATCTGTCTGATAGTAAAAACAGAGAGATGTGTCGGGGTTGAAAAGCTCTTCACCGCGAGTAATGACGTAATGTTGTAGTTTTATGACTTAAAAAGACTACACCGCGGTGGATAGCTTATCACCGCGGTGCCTACTATGATAGGGGCTTTAAAAAGACTACACCACGGTGGATAGCTTATCACCGCGGTGCCTACTATGATAGGGGCTTTAAAAAGACTACACCGTGGTGGATAGCTTATCACCGCGGTGCCTACTATGATAGGGGCTTTAAAAAGACTACACCACGGTGGATAGCTTATCACCGCGGTGCCTACTATGATAGGGGCTTTAAAAAGACTACACTGCGGTGGATAGCTTATCACCGCGGTGCCTACTATGATAGGGGCTTTAAAAAGACTACACCACGGTGGATAGCTTATCACCGCGGTGCCTACTATGATAGGGGCTTAACACAGAACATTACATTCATAAAGTCTGGTTCAAGAGTCAGAATGGGAAACATGTATGTAATGTAACAAAGACATGAAGCATGATGGGAGCTTGAAACTGTCTGTCTGTGTGTGTGTGTGTGTGTGTGTGTGTGTGTGTGTGTGTGTGTGTGTGTGTGTGTGTGTGTGTGTGTGTGTGTGTGTGTGTGTGTCTCAGTACATCAGGTCTTGCATCACAGTGGGTCGTCTCCCTCACCTCATGCTGGTCTGTAAGGACAGTCTGTACTCACAACTTCCTGCTTCTGGCTTCGTTACGCCTTCCTACAGGTATGCTAACCTGTTAGCATGTTTACCATAGAGTAACATACATGTACGCTAACATGTTAGCATGTTTACCATAGAGTATCATACAGGTACGCTAACCTGTTAGCATGTTTACCATAGAGTAACATACAGGTATGCTAACCTGTTAGCATGTTTACCATAGAGTATCATACAGGTACGCTAACCTGTTAGCATGTTTACCATAGAGTAACATACAGGTATGCTAACCTGTTAGCATGTTTACCATAGAGTAACATACATGTACGCTAACATGTTAGTATGTTTACCATAGAGTATCATACAGGTACGCTAACCTGTTAGCATGTTTACCATAGAGTAACATACAGGTACGCTAACCTGTTAGCATGTTTACCATAGAGTAACATACAGGTATGCTAACCTGTTAGCATGTTTACCATAGAGTAACATACATGTATGCTAACCTTTTAGCATGTTTACCATAGAGTAACATACAGGTATGCTAAACTGTTAGCATGTTTACCATAGAGTAACATACATGTACGCTAACCTGTTAGCATGTTTACCATAGAGTATCATACAGGTATGCTAAACTGTTAGCATGTTTACCATAGAGTAACATACATGTACGCTAACCTGTTAGCATGTTTACCGTAGAGTATCATACAGGTATGCTAACCTGTTAGCATGTTTACCATAGAGTATCATACAGGTATGCTAACCTGTTAGCTTGTTTACCATAGATTATCATACAGGTATGCTAAACCCTTAGCATGCAGTGTAATGGTGAACGTATGTATCTATTGAATGTTGTATCATAATAACATAACAATTAATTATTCATATTAACGTGTTTTGCAGTCGCCGGACGCCTCAGCCCTCCCCCTGCCT
>NC_137821.1:452795-565295 GCF_963921795.1 Nannobrachium achirus | reverse complement strand
TGTCTCCCACCAGGAACACTGCCCCTAGTGTTAGGTAATGGTATTGTCTCCCTGTAGGAACACTGCCCGCTAGCGTGGGGGAACGTCAACCTGTTCGACTACAGAGACGCGCTGGTGGGGGGAAGGTGACCTTGTCTCTGTGGCCCGTTCCTCACGGCTTGGAGGACCTGCTGAACCCCATCGGAGTGGCAGGAAGTAATCCCAACAAGGTCTGTACTCACTTCCTGTTTACATCACTGACACTTCCTGTTTATAACACTGACACTTCCTTTTTATATCACTGTCACTTCCTGTTTATATCACTGACACTTCCTGTTTATATCACTGACACTTCCTTTTTATATCACTGACACTTCCTGTTTATATCACTGACACTTCCTTTTTATATCACTGACACTTCCTTTTTATATCACTGACACTTCTGTTTATAACACTGATACTTCCTGTTTACATCACTGACACTTCCTGTTTATAACACTGATACTTCCTGTTTATATCACTGACACTTCCTGTTTACATCACTGACACTTCCTGTTTATAACACTGATACTTCCTGTTTATATCACTGACACTTCCTGTTTATATCACTGACACTTCCTGTTTACATCACTGACACTTCCTGTTTATAACACTGATACTTCCTGTTTATATCACTGACACTTCCTGTTTATAACACTGATACTTCCTGTTTACATCACTGACACTTCCTGTTTATATCACTGACACTTCCTGTTTATATCACTGACACTTCCTGTTTACATCACTGACACTTCCTGTTTATATCACTGTTACTTCCTGTTTATATCACTGACACTTCCGGTTTATATCACTGACACTTCCTGTTTATAACACTGACACTTCCTTTTTATATCACTGTCACTTCCTGTTTATATCACTGACACTTCCTGTTTATATCACTGACACTTCCTTTTTATATCACTGTCACTTCCTGTTTATATCACTGACACTTCCTGTTTATATCACTGACACTTCCTGATTACATCACTGACACTTCCTGTTTATATCACTGACACTTCCTGTTTATATCACTGACACTTCCTGATTACATCACTGACACTTCCTGTTTACATCACTGACACTTCCTGTTTATATCACTGATACTTCCTGTGTACATCACTGACACTTCCTGTTTACATCCTGTCAGTATTCTACTAGTCTACAGGGTCTGGAACCAGAAAAGAGTGTGCCTGCACCTTTAAAGGACCTACACCATGAATTTTCACTTTTTCTATTTTAAAACCTTTTTTTGGGGTCCCACTGGCACCTTCTATCCTCACAAAGTCCTATTTCTGTACATTGTGTCTTTCTCTGGTTTTGGGAAGACAGAGATGAAAAGCTTTCCACGGGTTCTCAGAACAGTGCTGTTCTGAGAGTTGATCCGTGTGACGGATTCCCGTTTTTTTTTTCAGAGTCAAAAAAAAAAATTTCAAACATTTTTTCAAAAATTCTTTTTTTCAAAACTTTTTTTTTTTTTTTCAAAACTTTTTTTTTTCAAAACTTTTTTTTTCAAAAAAAATTTTTCAAAAATTTTTTTTTTTCAAAAACTAAAAAAAAAAAATTTCAAAAAAACTTTTTTTTCCAAAAACTTTTTTTTTCAAAAAACTTTTTTTTCAAACATTTTTTTTTCAAAAAATTTTTTTTTCAAAAAACTTTTTTTTTTAACCCTAACCCTAACCCTATTTTGGGGGGGTCCCCACTGATGATTAACTTAATGTAAAACATTGTTTTCTCACTCAACTGTAAACAAACCAACATAAAGTTTAAGTGTATAGAGGGTATCTGCACATTTATAAAGTGACAATTTAAGGACTTTTTAATACTTCGAAAATTACAGATAAAAAATTACCAAATTGTCAAATATTAGAGGCAGAAATTGTGAAAATTGCCGATTGCTCACAACGCCTCGAACCGTGTTATACAAAATATAATTCCCCAACTCTTAGTGCTCGTCAGGGTGGGGGGTCCCCAGTTAAAATATGATTAGGGTTAGGGTAGGGTTAGGTAGGTTGACGTTCCCCCACCACCCTATGATTGGGGGTCGCGGCTTGAAACGGCTGAAAAGGGGGCAACTTGCTTGGTTGCTAGGCAACAGTATGACAGCCATGAGGATCTCTGTCCATGGTTCTGAAATAAAAGCTGCCCTCTGGCACCGCCGTGTGGACGGTCCTGAAACTGCATCTGATACACAGAGAGCTAACCTAGCTCTCTCTCTCTCTCTCTCTCTCTCTCTCTCTCTCTCTGTGTGTAATGTCTATGTCTCTCTCTCTCTCTCTCTCTCTCTCTCTCTCTCTCTCTCTCTCTATGTAATGTCTATGTCTCTCTCTCCAGGAGACTCCCTGTGTAGAGCTAGAGTTCTCCTGGTTCAAACAGACGCTAACCTCTCTCTCTCTCTCTCTCTCTCTCTCTCTCTCTCTCTCTCTCTCTCTCTCTCTCTCTCTCTCTCTCTCTCTCTCTATGTATTGTCTATGTCTCTCTCTCTCCAGGAGACCCCCTGTGTAGAGCTAGAGTTCTCCTGGTTCAAACAGACGGTTGTTTTTCCAGACGAACAGCAGATTGAAGAACATGCAAACTGGACCATCAGCCGTGAGCTGGGATACACTTATAACCCTACACTGGTAGGCCTACACACACACTGCACTGTATGCACACGCACACTAGAGCTGGGATACACTTATAACCCTACACTGGTAGGCCTACACACTGGGATACACTTATAACCCTACACTGGTAGGCCTACACACTGGGATACACTTATAACCCTACACTGGTAGGCCTACACACTGGGATACACTTATAACCCTACACTGGTAGGCCTACACACTGGGATACACTTATAACCCTACACTGGTAGGCCTACACACTGGGATACACTTATAACCCTACACTGGTACACACACACACACACACACACACACACACACACACACACACACACACACACACACACACACACACACACACACACACACACACACACACACACACACACACAGTGTTATAGTGTTATTTCATCATGTCTCCACTAGGGGCAGTCCAACAGAGTGTGTTTATAGTGTTATAGTGTTATTCATCATGTCTCCACTAGGGACAGTCCAACAGAGTGTGTTTATAGTGTTATTCATCATGTCTCCACTAGGGGCTGTCCAACAGAGTGTGTTTATAGTGTTATTCATCATGTCTCCACTAGGGGCTGTCCAACAGAGTGTGTTTATAGTGTTATAGTGTTATTTCATCATGTCTCCACTAGGGGCAGTCCAACAGAGTGTGTGACAGCAGCGTATCGGCAGCAGATGCAGAACAGCTCAGAGTTCTGGTGTCTAAAGATCCTCTGTACGAACTGTCTGAGCAGGAGAAAGACTTCCTATGGAGACACAGGTATGGAGCTCCCCTAGTGGATCATTATTTATTTACACTGTACATAAACACCCATCTGACAGAGAATTAAGACGACACATGAAAGCAGTGTGAATACAAGTCTGTGTTGTTCCACCAAATGTTGATGTTGTAAAAAATGTTGTGTTTAGTTGAAAACACAATTGTGGTAAATAACATGGCCTGAAAACACTGCATCTTTGTTGTTATTGTAACTGATTGTCTTACAAATAAAGGCTGTACGAGTGAGAATGTTAGTGGTTTATAGAATGAAAGCAGAATCTCTGCTGTATTAGTGATGATAGGCCTTCAGGCCTGGCGGAGATAGGAACCAATAATTCACATTATTGTCTCTCACTCCTCTGCCTGTGTGTGTGTGTGTGTGTGTGTGTGTGTGTGTGTGTGTGTGTGTGTGTGTGTGTGTGTGTGTGTGTGTGTGTGTGTGTGTGTGTGTGTGTGTGTGTGTGTGTGTGTGTGTGTGTGTGTGTGTGTGTGTGTGTGTGTGTGTGTCGTGCGTGCGTGCGTGCGTGCGTGCGTGCGTGTGTGCGTGTAGACATTACTGTGTGACTCTTCCAGAGTCTCTTCCTAAGCTGCTGCTGTCCGTCAAATGGAACTCCAGGGATGAGGTGTCACAGGTAACCATAGCAACCATCATATATCACTATGACAACAAATCAAACTTAAAAACTGTACTCGCAATTTCATTGTATTGTGTATACATCGTATCATTGTATTGTATTGTGTCTACAGATGTATTGTCTATAGCAGTGTTTCTCAACCTTTTTTCTGCACACACACTTTTCATGTCCCAAGAATCCATGGGCACACCAACATAAATACCACCATTACATAAATATCGTGACTTGTCTGGAAGAAACCTTGTATCTCTAAGTTTCAAATGTGTACGTTTCTTCGCAAAGTAAAGCCCTGCTTCATCATACAAGGCTGTCTGTCGCACAACAGTAGTGAAAACAGCAGATCTACAAGCACACAACGCCTCGCACCGCGAGGCGTTGTGTGCTTGTAGATCGGCTGTTTAAAAATTAAAATGATAAATACAATACTGGCTTTCAAGCAGTTTCAAGGGGCACACTTGACCCTTCTCAGGGGCACACCAAAGGTCCCCAGGACCAGTGGTTGAGAAACGATATCTATAGTATAATATTGTCTTTCCAGATGTATTGCCTACTGAAGGACTCTATTGTTATTATAATATTGTATCATATTATATTCCAGATGTATTGTCTACTGAAGGACTGGTAGATGTATTGTTATATTATAATATTGTATCATTCCAGATGTATTGTCTACTGAAGGACTGGTAGATGTATTGTTATATTGTATCATATTGTATCGTTCCAGATGTATTGTCTACTGAAGGACTGGCCGTTGATGAAACCAGAGAATGCATTGGAGTTGTTAGATTGTAACTTTCCTGATCCCAACGTCAGAGAACTGGCTTTAAGATGTCTGGTGCAGGGACTGACTGATGATAAGCTGTCTCAATACCTCCTTCAGCTGGTACAGGTAATATTACTACTACTACTACTACTACTACTACTACTACTACTACTACTACTACTACTGATAGAAGTGGCTTTAAGATGTCTGGTGCAGGGACTGACTGATGATAAGCTGTCTCAATACCTCCTTCAGCTGGTACAGGTAATATTACTACTACTACTACTACTACTACTACTACTACTACTACTACTACTACTACTACTACTACTACTACTACTACTACTGATAGAAGTGGCTTTAAGATGTCTGGTGCAGGGACTGACTGATGATAAGCTGTCACAGTACCTGCTACAACTGGTACAGGTACTATTATTATTACTACTACTATTATTATTACCCCTACTACTACTACTACTACTACTACTACTACTACTACTATTATTATTACTACTACTATTATTATTACCCCTACTACTACTACTACTACTACTACTACTACTACTACTACTACTACTATTATTACTACTACTACTATTATTATTACTACTACTACTACTAATAGAAGTGGCTTTAAGATGTCTGGTGCAGGGACTGACTGATGATAAACTATCACAGTACCTGCTACAACTGGTACAGGTAATATATAAGACTATATTACTACTACTACTACTACTACTACTCACAGTACCTTACCCATATATGGAGATGGAGATCTATATACTGTATATGGACATTATGGAGATATGCTGTGAGACCCCAAACATGATAAGTCCTATGACATCTATCACATCTGACATCAAACATACAATAATTTTTTATGCCCATACATGGAGATCCCTGTCTGAACCAGCCGTGCACACAGATATGGGCTTAATATTGATGACATCAGGGATCTCCATATATGGGAATAAAAGGGATTCTGTTAGTGGTTCCCATGACATCACAACATACAACATACTTTTTGCCCATACATGGAGATCCCTGTCTGAACCAGCCACAACATTGTGATGTCACCTGTTTATGCCCATATATGGAGATCCCTGCTCTGAGTATCAGACATCACTGTGATGTCACAGTGATGGGAACCACAGCGACTGCTCACAATACCTTCTTCAACTGGTGATCTGAGGCTTCCTACACACAGTCTGGGGGGGGGGGGGGGGGGGGGGGGCGGGGGCGGGGGGCAGAGACAGCACAATTCATTCTGGATGGAAGTCACATGGTTTGAAGTCTGATGCGAGTCCTTTGGTGTTCTGTGTTTGCACTAATGTGTTCCAGCTTTGGAGATGTATCTGGACAACCATTGGCTGGTTTCCTGACAATCTACTGTGTTATAATTGGTTAATATGTCTTTCCTGTGATTGGCTCACAGGTACTGAAGTTCGAGATGTATCTGGACAACCCATTGGCTCGTTTCCTGATCAAGAAAGCTCTGACCAATCAGCGGATAGGACACTTCTTCTTCTGGCATCTGAAGTAAGAATACTAGTGTTGTAGAAGTGAGTCTGCCCCTAGTGGTGACTGGTCTCCATTACAGTAAGAATACTAGTGTTGTAGAAGTGAGTCTGCCCCTAGTGGTGACTGGTCTCCATTACAGTAAGAATACTAGTGTTGTAGAAGTGAGTCTGCCCCTAGTGGTGACTGGTCTCCATTACAGTAAGAATACTAGTGTTGTAGTAGTGAGTCTCCTAGTGGTTACTGGTCTCCATTACAGTAAGAATACTAGTGTTGTAGTAGTGAGTCTCCTAGTGGTGACTGGTCTCCATTACAGTAAGAATACTAGTGTTGTAGTAGGAGTCCCCTAGTGGTGACTGGTCTCCATTACAGTAAGAATACTGGTGTTACTGAGTCAGTGACTGAAGTAAGTATTTTTACTCTATTACTCTCAGGTCAGAGATGCATAATAAGACTGTATGTTTACTCTATTACTCTCAGGTCAGAGATGCATAATAAGACGGTTTCCAGGAGGTTTGGGTTGTTGTTGGAAGCTTTCTGCAGACCTGTGGGGATGTACCTGAAACACCTCAACAGACAGGTAACCATGACAACCCTCTGTCTGTCTGTCTGTCTGTCTGTCTGTCTGTCTGTCTGTCTGTCTGTCTGTCTGTCTGTCTGTCTGTCTGTCTGTCTGTCATCTTTAATAACATACAGTATTCATGTGTTGTTGACAAGCGGCGAGAAGTTCAGTCACCAGAGAGAGACGTGTGTGTGTGTGTGTGTGTGTGTGTGTGTGTGTGTGTGTGTGTGTGTGTGTGTGTGTGTGTGTGTGTGTGTGTGTGTGTGTGTGTGTGTGTGTGTGTGATTGACAGGTAGAGGCCATGGATAAACTGGTGAATTTAACTGACATCCTCAAACAGGAGAAGAAAGACGAGACACAGAAGGTACAGCTGCTTTCTGATTGGTTTATGTACATTACGTGTTGTGACACATGTCTCTGTAATGTGATTGGTCGGTGACATGTGTCTCTGTGTTGTGATTGGTCCAACAGTCTCAGATGAAGTTCCTGGTTGAACACATGTCTCGTCCAGATTACATCGAAGCTCTGCAAGGATTCATTTCTCCTCTGAACCCTGTTCACCAGCTAGGAACCCTACGGTAACTATTATACCTACCTACTATACCATACCTACCCCTAACTACCATACCTACCACCTTATATAAGCTCTGCAAGGATTCATTTCTCCTCTGAACCCTGTTCACCAACTGGGTAACCTGAGGTAACTATTATACCTACCTACTATACCATACCTACCCCTAACTACCATACCTACCACCTTATATAAGCTCTGCAAGGATTCATTTCTCCTCTGAACCCTGTTCATCAGTTAGGGAATCTACGGTAACTACCATACCATACCTACCCCTAACTACCATACCTACCACCTTATATAAGCTCTGCAAGGATTCATCTCTCCTCTGAACCCTGTTCATCAGTTAGGGAATCTACGGTAACTACCATACCATACCTACCCCTAACTACCATACCTACCACCTTATATAAGCTCTGCAAGGATTCATCTCTCCTCTGAACCCTGTGCACCAGTTAGGTAACCTGAGGTATGTACCCTACCCATAACCCACCTTATACCACCTTATCATACCTACCTACCATCTCTATCTAACTCTGCAAGGATTCATCTCTCCTCTGAACCCTGTGCACCAGTTAGGTAACCTGAGGTATGTACCCTACCCATAACCCACCTTATACCACCTTATCATACCTACATACCATCTCTATCTAACTCTGCAAGGATTCATCTCTCCTCTGAACCCTGTGCACCAGAAAGGGAACCTGAGGTATACAGTATCTACACCACAATACCACCATACCAATATGTGGTGTATAATATCTACTCTACAGTACCACCATACCAATATGAGGTATATAATATCTACACCACAATACCACCATACCAATATGAGGTATATAATATCTACACCACAATACCACCATACCAATATGTGGTATATAATATCTACACCACAATACCACCATACCAATATGAGGTATATAATATCTACACCACAATACCACCATACCAATATGAGGTATATAATATCTACACCACAATACCACCATACCAATATGAGGTATATAATATCTACTACAGTACCACCATACCAATATGAGGTATATAATATCTACTCTACAGTACCACCATACCAATATGTGGTATATAATATCTACTCTACAGTACCACCATACCAGTATATAATATCTACTCTACAGTACCACCATACCAATATGAGGTATATAATATCTACTCTACAATACCACCATACCAATATGAGGTATATAATATCTACTCTACAGTACCACCATACCAATATGAGGTATATAATATCTACACCACAATACCACCATACCAATATGAGGTATATAATATCTACACCACAATACCACCATACCAATATGAGGTATATAATATCTACTACAGTACCACCATACCAATATGAGGTATATAATATCTACTCTACAGTACCACCATACCAATATGAGGTATATAATATCTACACCACAATACCACCATACCAATATGAGGTATATAATATCTACACCACAATACCACCATACCAATATGAGGTATATAATATCTACTACAGTACCACCATACCAATATGAGGTATATACTATCTACTCTACAGTACCACCATACCAATATGAGGTATATAATATCTACACGACAAAACCCACCATACCAATATGTGGTATATAATATCTACTACAGTACCACCATACCAATATGAGGTATATAATATCTACTAAAGTGCCCCCATACCAATATGAGGTATATAATATCTACACCACAATACCACCATACCAATATGAGGTATATAATATCTACACCACAATACCACCATACCAATATGAGGTATATAATATCTACACCACAATACCACCATACCAATATGAGGTATATAATATCTACACCACAATACCACCATACCAATATGAGGTATATAATATCTACTACAGTACCACCATACCAATATGAGGTATATAATATCTACTCTACAGTACCACCATACCAATATGTGGTATATAATATCTACTCTACAGTACCACCATACCAATATGAGGTATATAATATCTACACCACAATACCACCATACCAATATGAGGTAAATAATATCTACTCTACCGTACCACCATACCAATATGTGGTATATAATATCTACTACAGTACCCCCATACCAATATGAGGTATATAATATCTACTCTACAGTACCACCATACCAATATGTGGTATATAATATCTACTACAGTACCACCATACCAATATGAGGTATATAATATCTACTCTACAGTACCACCATACCAATATGTGGTATATAATATCTACACCACAATACCACCATACCAATATGTGGTATATAATATCTAGACCACAATACCACCATACCAATATGTGGTATATAATATCTACACCACAATACCACCATACCAATATGAGGTATTTAATATCTACACCACAATACTGCCATACCAATATGTGGTATATAATATCTACTCTACAGTACCACCATACCAATATGTGGTATATAATATCTACACCACAATACCACCATACCAATATGAGGTATATAATATCTACTCTACAGTACCGCCATACCAATATGTGGTATATAATATCTACTCTACAGTACCACCATACCAATATGTGGTATATAATATCTACTACAGTACCACCATACCAATATGAGGTATATAATATCTACTCTACAGTACCACCATACCAATATGTGGTATATAATATCTACACCACAATACCACCATACCAATATGTGGTATATAATATCTAGACCACAATACCACCATACCAATATGTGGTATATAATATCTACACCACAATACCACCATACCAATATGAGGTATTTAATATCTACACCACAATACTGCCATACCAATATGTGGTATATAATATCTACTCTACAGTACCACCATACCAATATGTGGTATATAATATCTACACCACAATACCACCATACCAATATGAGGTATATAATATCTACTCTACAGTACCACCATACCAATATGTGGTATATAATATCTACACCACAATACCACCATACCAATATGAGGTATATAATATCTACTCTACAGTACCACCATACCAATATCAGGTATATAATATCTACACCACAATACCACCATACCAATATGTGGTATATAATATCTACACCACAATACCACCATACCAATATGAGGTATATAATATCTACTCTACAGTACCACCATACCAATATGTGGTATATAATATCTACACCACAATACCACCATACCAATATGTGGTATATAATATCTAGACCACAATACCACCATACCAATATGTGGTATATAATATCTACACCACAATACCACCATACCAATATGAGGTATATAATATCTACTACAGTACCACCATACCAATATGAGGTATATAATATCTACTCTACAGTACCACCATACCAATATGAGGTATATAATATCTACTACAGTACCCCCATACCAATACGAGGTATATAATATCTACTCTACAGTACCACCATACCAATATGTGGTATATCATATCTACTACAGTACCACCATACCAATATGAGGTATATAATATCTACTCTACAGTACCACCATACCAATATGTGGTATATAATATCTACACCACAATACCACCATACCAATATGTGGTATATAATATCTAGACCACAATACCACCATACCAATATGTGGTATATAATATCTACACCACAATACCACCATACCAATATGAGGTATATAATATCTACACCACAATACCGCCATACCAATATGTGGTATATAAAATCTACTCTACAGTACCACCATACCAATATGTGGTATATAATATCTACACCACAATACCAACATACCAATATGAGGTATATAATATCTACTCTACAGTACCACCATACCAATATGAGGTATATAATATCTACACCACAATACCACCATACCAATATGTGGTATATAATATCTACACCACAATACCACCATACCAATATGAGGTATATAATATCTACTCTACAGTACCACCATACCAATATGTGGTATATAATATCTACACCACAATACCACCATACCGATATGTGGTATATAATATCTAGACCACAATACCACCATACCAATATGTGGTATATAATATCTACACCACAATACCACCATACCAATATGTGGTATATAATATCTACACCACAATACCACCATACCAATATGTGGTATAGGGTGTGCCAAATGTAGTTCTAAGAGCGGCCATTTCTTGGGTAAACACAGACTTACACAGGTGTTCTGATTAGACTTTAGCATTAGTTCTATGCCATCAAACAATTGAAACACCTGTGTTTTGACCCAAGAAATGGCCGCTAAGGACTACAATGACGTAGCCGCTGGCACACACTATACAGTATCTAAACCACAGTACCATGCACCATACCAATATGTGGTATACAGTATCTACACCACAATACCACCATACCAATATGTGTCACTGTCTGGCCAAAACCTCTTGACTCCATGTTTGAGGTTTTTGATTGTTTTGCCATAAATCAGGGCTATTGAACACCTTTTACATCTGAGTTTTGGTTAGAATAATATTGAACCAATGAAAAGTAGTAAAAAGCCCTTCGGTCAAAACCTCCTAACTCCATTTAAGCTCATTTTCCCGAAAATGAACATTTTGGAGTTAGGAGGTTTCAGCCCGAGAGCAGAGATATCTACATATATATATATATATATACATATTTATTTATGTAGATATATACATGCATATATACATATTTATTTATGTATATATATATATATATATATATATATATATATATATATATATATATATATATATATATATATGTATATATAATATGTATTCCAGGGTTAGGGTATGTATCATGTATGTATATCATGTATGAGTTGTGTACTGTATGTACATTATATATATGTATGTTTCATGTATGTATGTATATATATATATATATATATATGTATGTATATATATGTATGTATATATATGTATATATAATATGTATTCCAGGTTGGAGGAGTGTCGCATCATGTCGTCAGCGAAGCGCCCCCTGTGGCTGAGTTGGGAGAATCCTGACATCATGTCTGAACTGCTGTTCACCAACAACGAGGTCATCTTTAAGAACGGAGACGGTATGAACAACCCAGAGCTGGGTTATACATGACCACTAACCCAGAGCTGGGTTATAACACTAACCCAGAGCTGAGTTAAACATGACCACTAACCCAGAGCTGGGTTAAACATGACCACTAACCCAGAGCTGGGTTATAACACTAACCCAGAGCTGGGTTATAACACTAACCCAGAGCTGAGTTATAACACTAACCTAGAGCTGGGTTATAACACTAACCTAGAGCTGGGTTAAACATGAACACTAACCCAGAGCTGGGTTATACATGAACACTAACCCAGAGCTGGGTTATAGGACTATTAAATACCATCTCAGAGCTGGGTTATAGGACTATTAAATACCATCTCAGAGCTGGGTTATAGGACTATTAAATACCATCTCAGAGCTGGGTACTGGTCACAATAGTGACCGTAACTATTTTCTTCATTTATGAGGCTATAAAATGTTATTGAATGTTTCATTCATGCATTTCCAGCAATTATTGAAAAGTTTAAAGGGTCCCAATCAAATATGTGCAGTGTCACATGTTAACTTTAAATTGTCGCATGACCAGAGCTGTTTACTTCCTGTCTGCACCAAGAGGAGAGGATGGAAGCATCAAAGCCCCAAAAGAAAATGTTAGTAAAGTATCTTAACATAAAGATAGGACCATGGTTTTTGGTACACATCTTCTCTAAGATGTCTAGTATTGGTGTATGCCTTTGCAATTACTCAAATGTGTTCAGTGTGGTCATAAAATGAACAAACATATCGACGGCAACAATAGTGACCGGTGGGATAATACATTAGCAACTACTGTAGCTATACACATACTAATGCACGTTGCAAATTATTCTCTTTCTGCTGTTTTCTTTTACTTTAACTGGGGAATTTCCGGGGACCACCGACTCCTGGTGCTCCAGAACGGATGCAAAAGTGGTCGCGCCCCCTAGTGGAGGACCCCCGCCACTGCAGTGCACATAAAATGCCGGCAGCGCACATAAAATGCCGTAACTCAGGCTAGGAGCGAACAGGAGAGCTGGGGCCGGTACCCACACGTCCGCCTCGGCGGCGCGGAGACAGCCGTGCATAGAGCGCCACCTTGCGGCGGACCCCCGTCACTGCAGCCCGCTAAAAAGGCCGTAACTCGCCCTCCGACGGTCGCTTATCTCCCAATTATTGAGTCTTACTGGTATGTTGGATGAAAATTAGCTCCCAGACAAGGCATGCAACATTGCAGTGTCTCAAAGTGAGAAAGATGCTGTCCTCAGTGATTGTGATAGTGATCTGTCAGACATGGACTATTAGGGGCAAACAGGTTATTAGGGGCAAGCCAGGCTGTTGAATGCACGTGCTGAATTTATGCAAGTAGATGAGTGGAACGATGACTTACTAAAACAAGCGACCTTGCCATGAAGGGTGAGGTCATGCCATGTCTTGGCCATCTGACCAGTTATGTACGTATATTGGACCAGTTACCCATATATGGAGATCCCTGGTACCCATATATGGAGATCCTTGTACTGTATGCTGTGAGACCCCAAACATGCTTATACTCAGTTATTTGTTATGTGAAAGTCCTATGACGACTATTACATTTGACATTATACATACAATCCCTTTTGTGCCCATATATGGAGAGCCCTATCTGTAGAACCAGCCACACAGATGGTGGTAGGTAAGTAGTAAGATGAGGGATGCAGTATGGTGGATGGTAAGTACTGTAGGTAGTTAGATGATGGATGCGGTATGGTGGTTGGTAGTTATAGATGAAGGACATAGTATGGTGGTAGGTAGGTAGTAGATGAGGGATGCAATATGTTGGTGGGAAGGTACTGTAGATAGTTAGATGAGGGATGATGGTAGTAGGTAGGTAGGTGGTTGGTAGGTAGGTAGATAGATAGATAGTTAGATTAGGGATGCAGTATCGAGGTACATAGTTAGATGATGGATGCAGTAAGGTGGTAGGTAGGTAGTTAGATGATGGATGCAGTATGTTAGGTTGGTAGGTAGGTAGGTAGGTAGGTAGGTAGGTAGGTAGGTAGGTAGATGATAGATGCTGTAAGGTGGTAGGTATGTAGTTAGATGTTGGATGCAGTTTGTATGTACAGTAGGTAGATGAGGGATTCATTATGGTAGTAGGTAGATAGGTAGTTAGATGATGGATGCAATATGGTGGTAAGAGGGTAGTTAGATGCAGTATGGTGTGGTATAGTTAGATGAGGGATGCAATATGGTGATTGGTATGTATGTAGGTAGTTAGAAGAAGGGATGCTAGGGTGGTAGGTGGGTAGTTGTATGAGGGCTGCTGTATGGTGGTAGGTAGGTACCGGTAGTTAGATAAGGCACCCAGTATGGTGGTAGATACTGTAGGTCTTTACATGAAGGATGCACTATCATGGTATGTAGATAGTTAGATGGTGGATGGTTGAAACTGCAGTTTATTATGAGAAACGGCACATCATGTTGGTGTCTGTCTGTCCGTCCGTCACGCTTTTTTACGGTCTATGGGTTTGCCGCTCTGACATCATGCGGACTCTCACACTTTGGGATCACTGTGATGTCAGGGGAACCAAATCTCTTTTATGCCCATATATGGAGATATGGAGATCAATGTGATGCCAGGGGAACCAAATCCCTTTTATTGATGATGTCATCAATATTAATGACATCATCAATATTGATGATGTCATCAATATTAACCCTTTGTAAGCCACGGGGAGCCCCTTAATGTTAAAACCGTACCATATCGCACTTCCCATCAGGGAGTCTCAGCCACGCCGTACATTCCCGGACTTTGTCTTTAAAACCGGAATAAAAGATTTTGATCCGAAAATCGTCGATCGTCTAACCTTCCCTTGTCACCACCCGTGCATTGATAGCTCATGCACGGGCTGACATGAAGCAGAGGTGACGTCATGGCCCTTTCCTTCTCCAAGGCACCTTCCACCCATTCGTTTACTGTCTGTACACTAGCCCTCCTACTGCAGCCATGCTTGGGGCTATGCTAGCGAAACTTTTCAGTTCTGCTCTTCAGTCACACATGGATTATTTGCGGGGACATTTACGTGAACGGATCGCGCACGCGAAACGCACGGGGACATCGATGATCGGCCAAAACCCCCATTCTATCCCAACGGAGATCGAGAAAATCACGGTGAGCTAATGACCTGGGGGAAAAAAAAAAGAAAAAACAACGGCGCTGTCCAAGAAGGAGGGCTCATGTTTATAAACATAATATTATGTCTCAGATCACAATACAATAATAGAAATTTCATGGCTAATCTACCAACCACCATTCTATTTCGGACGGCAAAGTGTTAAGCCCATATCTGTGAATATCTATGGGTACCAGGGGTCTCTATATATAGGTAACTGGTCTGATATATATCACTGGCCAGATGACCAAGATATGGTGCGAGGTCGCTTTTCACCCTTAGGTGTCTTACTGGTAGGTAGTTTAATGAGGGATGCAGTATGGTGGTAGGTAGGTAGTTATGGCCTTTGGTGTAAGATTTTCACTTTCTAGGATAACTATATTTACCATATACTCTTTAAAAGGTTGATACAACACATTATCCCACCGGTCACAATTGTGACCGGTCATAAAACACACCTTTTCACCTACTTTTTCATGAAAATCTCAAAAAAATATGATTGATTATTTCAAAGGGTTACTAATGACACAATATTTGAATATTCTTATGTCTGGGAAAAATTCGGGATTAAACGGGTTAAATACCATCTCAGAGCTGGGTTATAGGACTATTACATACCATCTCAGAGCTGGGTTATAGGACTATTAAATACCATCTCAGAGCTGGGTTGTAGAACTATTAAATACCATCTCAGAGCTGGGTTATAGGACTATTAAATACCATCTCAGAGCTGGGTTATAGGACTATTAAATACCATCTCAGAGCTGGGTTATAGGACTATTAAATACCATCTCAGAGCTGGGTTATAGGACTATTAAATACCATCTCATAGCTGGGTTATAGGACTATTACATACCATCTCAGAGCTGGGTTATAGGACTATTAAATATCATCTCAGAGCTGGGTTATAGGACTATTAAATACCATCTCAGAGCTGGGTTATAGGACTATTAAATACCATCTCAGAGCTGGGTTATAGGACTATTAAATACCATCTCATAGCTGGGTTATAGGACTATTACATACCATCTCAGAGCTGGGTTATAGGACTATTAAATACCATCTCAGAGTTGGGTTATAGGACTATTAAATACCATCTCAGAGCTGGGTTATAGGACTATTACATACCATCTCAGAGCTGGGTTATAGGAGCAGACTATTAAATACCATCTCAGAGCTGGGTTATAGGACTATTAAATACCATCTCAGAGCTGGGTTATAGGACTATTAAATACCATCTCAGAGCTGGGTTATAGGACTATTACATACCATCTCAGAGCTGGGTTATAGGAGCAGACTATTAAATACCATCTCAGAGCTGGGTTATAGGACTATTTAATACCATCTCAGAGCTGGGTTATAGGACTATTAAATACCATCTCAGAGCTGGGTTATAGGACTATTAAATACCATCTCAGAGCTGGGTTATAGGACTATTAAATACCATCTCAGAGCTGGGTTATAGGACTATTAAATACCATCTCATAGCTGGGTTATAGGACTATTAAATACCATCTCATAGCTGGGTTATAGGACTATTAAATACCATCTCAGAGTTGGGTTAGGGTTAGGTGCAGACTATTTGTGTTTATATCTGGCAGTCTAGGACATTAAACCATAGACTGGTCGTTGGAGGGTTTCAACAACTTGGGATGCCCAAAAAAAGAGGCAAAAAGGCTGGCAAAGTATTGTTCTGTCTCTGCTACTCGAGTACTTCTACCATAGCGTACTGAGTACTTATAGAGTACTGAGTACTTATAGAGTACTGAGTACTTTTACCTTAGAGTACTGAGAGACATGTTGTATCATGAAGACATAAGCCATGATTTATTGAATGTGTTTATTTAGTGTGTGTGTGTGTGTGTGTGTGTGTGTGTGTGTGTGTGTGTGTGTGTGTGTGTGTGTGTGTGTGTGTGTGTGTGTGTGTGTGTGTGTAACAGTAGATCTGTAACACAGTATGGTATATAACAGGATGTATTGTGTGGGTTTGTTGATCTGGTATATAACAGGATGTATTGTGTGGTCTTGTAGATCTGGTATATAACAGATTGTATTGTGTGGTCTTGTAGATCTGGTATATAACAGATTGTATTGTGTGGTCTTGTAGATCTGGTATATAACAGATTGTATTGTGTGGTCTTGTAGATCTGCGTCAGGACATGCTGACTCTGCAGATCATTAAGATCATGGAGAACATCTGGCAGAACCAAGGCCTGGACCTACGGTAACACACTGCTACACACTGCTACACACTGCACATAAACACCTATAGAAACTACACACTACACACTGCTACACACTGCACATAAACACATATAGAAACTACACACTACACAATAAAACATCTGGCAGAACCAAGGCCTGGACTTACAGTAACACACACTGCTACACACTGCACATAAACACCTATATAAACTACACACTGCACACTGCTACACACTGCACATAAACACCTATAGAAACTACACACTACACAATAAAACATCTGGCAGAACCAAGGCCTGGACCTACGGTAACACACTGCTACACACTGCACATAAACACCTATAGAAACTACACACTGCTACACACTGCACATAAACACCTATAGAAACTACACACTGCTACACACTGCACACCAACACCTATAGAAACTACACACTGCTACACACTGCACATAAACACCTATAGAAACTACACACTGCACACTGCTACACACTGCTACACACTGCACATAAACGCCCATAGAAACTACACACTGTCTGCTACACACTACTACACACCCTGCATAAACACCTATAGAAACTACACACTATGTTGCTATCCTGCTTTCCAACGCCCACTGTTGTGGATAACAGGATGCTAACAGGATGCTAACAAGATGCTAACAGTATGTTTCTATAGGATGCTAACAGGATGCTAACAGGATGCTAACAGTATGTTTCCATAGGATGCTACCAGGATGCTAACAGTATGTTTCCATAGGATGCTAACAGGATGCTAACAGGAGGCTAACAGTATGTTTCCATAGGATGCTAACAGGATGCTAACAGTATGTTTCCATAGGATGCTACCATACAGGTGCCTGTCCATAGGAGACTGTGTTTAATTAGCAGGATGCTAACAGGATGCTAACAGTATGTTTCTATAGGATGCTAACAGGATTCTAACAGTATGTTTCTATAGGATGCTAACATGATGCTAACAGTATGTTTCCATAGGATGCTAACAGGATGCTAACAGGATGCTAACAGTATGTTTCCATAGGATGCTACCATACGGGTGCCTGTCCATAGGAGACTGTGTTTAATTAGCAGGATGCTAACAGGATGCTAACAGGATGCTAACAGTATGTTTCTATAGGATGCTAACATGATGCTAACAGTATGTTTCCATAGGATGCTACCATATGGGTGCCTCTCCATAGGAGACTGTGTTTAATTAGCAGGATGCTAACAGGATGCTAACAGTATGTTTCTATAGGATGCTAACAGGATGCTAACAGGATGCTAACAGTATGTTTCTATAGGATGCTACCATACGGGTGCCTCTCCATTGGAGACTGTGTGGGCCTCATTGAGGTTGTGAAGAACAGTCACACCATCATGCAGGTGCAATGCAAGGGCGGCCTGAAGGGGGCGCTGCAGTTCAACTCCAACACTCTGCACCACTGGATAAGAGACAACAACCGAGGAGAGAGGTCTGTCTGTCTGTCTGCCTGTCTGCCTGCCTGCCTGCCTGCCTGCCTGCCTGCCTGCCTGTCTGTCTGTCTGTCTGTCTGTCTGTCTGTCTGTCTGTCTGTCTGTCTGTCTGTCTGTCTGTCTGTCTGTCTGCCTGCCTGTCTGTCTGTCTGTCTGTCTGTCTGTCTGTCTGTCGTCTGTCTGTAGCGCCCAGGATTACATTAGACAACAATGACACCGGGTGAAAAAAGGGGTTACAAATTCGTGGGATAAAATCTTTCCAAGAAAATAAAATCAATGCATTGAAAATAACGGAATGCTTCAATGTTTGTGTGTGTGTGTGTGTGTGTGTGTGTGTGTGTGTGTGTGTGTGTGTGTGTGTGTGTGTGTGTAATGTATTGTTTATGTGTGTCTACAGCTATGATAAGGCAGTAGATCTGTTCACCAGGTCGTGTGCAGGTTATTGCGTCGCTACGTTTATTCTGGGGATCGGAGATCGACACAACTCTAACATTATGGTTAAAGAGAACGGACAGGTAAGCTACACACCTAACAAACACCCATTATACAATATACACACATCATATACACACTACACATAAACACCCATTATACAATATACACACATCATATACACACTGCACATAAACACCCATTATACAATATACACAACTCTAACATCATGGTTAAAGAGAATGGACAGGTGGCTAGGGTTAGGGGGTAAAACTTTGGGGCCATCACTTACTATTAGGGCTGGGATGCGATTAAAAATGTTAATCTAATTAATTACAGGCTCTGTGATTAATTAATTGCAATTAATCGCATTTTAATCGCATATCGATATTTGACCTGAGAAGCATTTTTTTTTCAAGTAAAACACATTGTGTTGTACGAGTGAATCAACGAGTGAGTTTTTAAGTGTGCCTGCCATGCAATGCAATGGCAAAAAACTTATTGTAATCCGCCATACTTAAGTCAGTAAGTCGGTAATGTTCTTGCAAATTTCGGCACGTAATAACTGCCGAACGATTTACGCCACCGCCGCAATATATACATCAAAACGTGCGGCTCGGCCGGGAATGGTGTGCTATTACTTTTCTTTCCGATCCGCGTTACCATTGCGACGTAATTCGCAAAAAACGACGCCCAAAAAACCCATTGACTTAGAATGGGGGAAATATCGCCACGTAATAACTGCCGCACGATTTACGCCACCCCCGCAACATATACATCAAAATGTGCGGCTCGGCCGGGAATGGTGTGCTATTACTTTTCTTTCCGATCCGTGTTACCATGGCAACGTAATTCGCAAAAAACTACTCGCAAAAACCCCCATTGACTTTGAATGGGGGACTCCGAAAAAAAACCAGAAACTTTGGCGCCACATAACTCTGCCATACTTTTGCCTAGCAATTGATTAAGCCCCGCCCCTCTATAACAGGAAGTGCCCTTTGCCAAACAGGAAGTGCCTCTACATCTCATGAACCGTTTATCGTACAGAGTTGTGGCTGGTGTCATACATTTTTTTTTTCTCAAAATTCTTTTTTTCTCAAAAATTTTTTTTTCTCAAAAATTTTTTTTTATCAAAAAATGTTTTTTCTCAAAAGAAAATTTTTCTCAAATTTTTTTTTCTCAAAAAGTTTTTTTTTCTCAAAGTTTTTTTTTCTCAATTTTTTTTTTCTCTCAATTTTTTTTTCTCTCAATTTTTTTTTTCTCTCAAATTTTTTTTTCTCAAAAAAATTTTTTTCTCAATTTTTTTTTTCTCAAAAAATTTTTTTTTCTAATTTTTTTTTCTCTCAAATTTTTTTTTCCTCAAAAATTTTTTTTTCTCAAATTTTTTTTTCTCAAAAAAATTGAGAAAAAAAAATTTTTGAGAAAAAAAAATTTTTTTGAGAAAAAAAGAATTTTGAGAAAAAAAAAATTGAGAAAAAAAAAATTTGAGAAAAAAAAAATTTGAGAAAAAAAAATTTTTGAGAAAAAAAAAATTTTGAGAAAAAAAGAATTTTGAGAAAAAAAAATTTTTTGAGAAAAAAATTTTTTTGAGAAAAAATTTTTTTTGAGAAAAAAAAATTTTTGAGAAAAAAAGAATTTTGAGAAAAAAAAACACCAGCCACAACTCTGTACGATAAACGGTTCATGAGATGTAGAGGCACTTCCTGTTTGGCAAAGGGCACTTCCTGTTATAGAGGGGCGGGGCTTAATCAATTGCTAGGCAAAAGTATGGCAGAGTTATGTGGCGCCAAAGTTTCTGGTTTTTTTTCTCTCAAATTTTTTTTTTCTCAAAAAACTTTTTTTTTCCCAAAAACTTTTTTTCTCAAAATTTTTTTTTCTCAAAAAATTTTTTTTTTCTCAATTTTTTTTTTTTTATCTCAAAAATCTCTATTTCGCCAAACAGGAAGTGCCCCTCACCAAACAGGAAGTGACCCTTTACCTCGTGAACCGTTTGTCGTACAGACGCGTAAATGTAACGCTAATGCTAACACCAACCGCTACACAAGGTTGCACAGACTTAGCGAGCTGCAGGCACACTTAAAATTTCTTAGAAATTTTCTTTTCTAGTTTAAATCTAAATTTTGCATCCACATGGCCAAGCAAAGCGTTCTGATCGGCTACTTCTCCCTTTGCGTTTGTTGTCTCTTCTTGGTTGGTGCATCGCTATGATCGGTATGCCCAAAACTGAAGGTTCTGTGGTGCAAAAACTAAGTGCGATTAAAATGTGTTAATTTTTTTAATCGCGTTAATTTTCTGTAATTAATTAATCGCAATTAATCAGTTAAAGTCCCAGCCTTACTTACTATACACTATACTATAAAGGATAACAATACCCCCCAAAAAAATCTGCTTTAAGTAGCATGTGAGGGGTCTAACTAGGGGATTTTAAGTATTCTGAATCCATTGCAAGCATTTGTTTTGCAAGAAAAACATTCCTTGGGCTAAAAACAGGCCCATAAACTATGGTTTAGTGATGAGTCATCACTTTTCACAGTCTTTTGGGGCTGAGGTCGGGGTATGAAATGTGGTATAGTTTTATATTGGCCTAACATTTTGTCATGAATCCACCTGCTGAACGCCTGTCAGCATTGAGACATTTCTTTCATGGGGGTAAAAGTGTGGATGGATTTTTCCATTCAGTTAGTATATGGTTAAACCCCTACTGGGTAGACAGAGCTATCAGCCCCCTCTGCTGGTGGTCCCAGGTATTGTTGGAAATCCTTTTGTTGGCCAGTCGGCTTTGGTGCCTCATGAATAATTCATGAGCCTCATGAATAATTCATGAGCTTCATTAATAATATACGAGCCGTTTGGTTCCTTTGACGGACAGCTCTTTGTCTGCTGCTAATTCAAAGTCTCTCTCTCTCTCACTCTCTCTCTCTCTCTCTCTCTCTCTCTCTCTCTCTCTCTCTCTCTCCCATTCATTGGTCATGTCTCTCGGCCAGTTGTTCCACATAGACTTCGGTCATTTCTTGGATCACAAGAAGAAGAAGTTTGGATACAAAAGAGAGCGAGTCCCGTTCGTCCTGACGCAAGACTTCCTGTTGGTGATTAGCAAGGGAGTTCAGGAGAGCACCAAGACCAAGGAGTTTATGAGGTACTACACACCTAACAAACACCTATAGAACAATATACACACATTATACTACACACCTAACACACTAATATAACAATATACACACCAAGACTTCCTGTTGGTGATTAGCAAGGGAGTTCAGGAGAGCACCAAGACCAAGGAGTTTATGAGGTAACACTCTACTACACACCTAACAAACACCCATACAAATATATACACATTATATTACACACCTAATAGACACCCATAATACAATATACTACACACCTAATACCGTGAACATGCAGTCTAAACACGTAGAACATAGAATGTTCATCCATCCATCCATCTTCAACCGCTTATCCAGAATCGGGTCGCGGGGGTAACAGTTCCAACTGAGACTTCCAGATTTCCTTATCCTGAGCAACTTCCTCCACTCCCTCAGGGAGTATACCGAGGCGTTCCCAAGCCAGTTTGGAGATATAATCCTTCCATCTGGTCTTTGGTCTGCCACGGGGTCTCCTCCCAGTGGAACGTGCATCGAGGACCTTCCTAGGAAGGCGCTCGAGGGGCAACCGTACGAGATGCCCCAACCACCTAAGCTGACTCCTTTCCAAGTGTAGGAGCAGCGGTTCTACTCCAAGTCTCTCTCGGGTGACTGAACTTCTCACCCTATCTCTAAGGGAGATACCAGCCACCCGTCTGAGGAAACCCATTTTGTCCGCTTGCACCCGAGACCTTATACTTTGGGTCATGACCCACACTTCATGACCATAGGTGAGAGTAGGAAGGAAGATTGCTCGGTAGACAGAGAGCTTTGCCTTCCGGCTCAACTCTTTTTTCTTCACAACAGTGCGATTTAGCGACTGCAAAACCGCTCCTGCTGCTCCGATTCTCCGGCTGATCATCTTCTCCGTCTTCCCCTTTCTCATTCATGAACAAGACCCTGAGATACGTGTGCATATAATATATTGTCTGTTAGGTTTCAGGAGATGTGTTATGGTGTGCGTGTGCATATAACATATTGTCTGTTAGGTTTCAGGAGATGTGTTACAAAGCCTACCTGGCGATTCGCCAGCACGCGTCGCTCTTCATCAACCTGTTCTCCCTCCTGTTGGGATGTGGGATGCCTGAGCTGACCAGCTTTGATGACATCATCTACCTGAGGAAGACCCTGGCCTTAGGTACTACTACACACTACTACACACTACTACACACACACACACACACACACATAAACATTACATTATACACACACTACCATCCACTACCATTGAAATCAGGTGTTTTTCAGTTGCTTCGTATTATGGATGTTCTGTGTATTTAATTCTTATTTTAAACTTGGTGTCAGTAAAAAGGAACACCAGAGTTAGGGTTAGGGTTAGGGTTAACCCTAACCCTAACCCTAACCCAGGGCACATTTATTTACTTTAGTTTAGTTTTCCTTAAACAACCATATAAGGCAGAACCAGGGCGGAACAAGGCAGATAGAAGGCTGCTGGTTGGTCAGTCAGGAACCAATCAGAAGTTTACAGTTTACAGTTTAGCAGACACTTTTAATCCAAAGTGACTTACAATAAGCAGATAATACATCACTATAATAAACAAGATAATATGTCAGAACATCAGCAACAATATGACAAATGCATAGGAATATCAATCTAAAAACAATATAATCAATACAATATAATACAATATAATAAAATGAATCTAAACCAGAAGGCTGATAAAGGGTGTGTGTGTGTGTGTGTGTGTGTGTGTGTGTGTGTGTGTGTGTGTGTGTGTGTGTGTGTGTGTGTTACAGAGAAGAGCCAGCAGGAGGCAGTAGAGTACTTCACTAAGCAGATGAATGACGCTCATCATGGAGGATGGACCACCAAGATGGACTGGATCTTCCACACCATCAGACACATGCCTAATGAGCACTAAGAACTACAAACCCCATCTTCATTTGTAGTCCATCAGACACATGCCTAACGAGCACTGAGAACTACAAACCCCATCTTCATTTGTAGTCCATCAGACACATGCCTAACGAGCACTGATAACTACAAACTCCATCTTCATTTGTATTAGAGCACAGAACTACAAACACCATCTTCATTTGTAGTCCATTAGAGCACTAAGAACTACAAACACCATCTTCATTTGTAGTTCATTAGAGCTCTAAGAACTACAAACACCATCTTCATTTGTAGTCCATCAGACACATGCCTAATGAGCACTAAGAACTACAAACACCATCTTCATTTGTAGTCCATCAGACACATGTCTAACAAGCACTAATAACTACAAACACCATCTTCATTTGTAGTCCATCAGACACATGTCTAACAAGCACTAATAACTACAAACACCATCTTCATTTGTAGTCCATCAGACACATGCCTAATGAGCACTGAGAACTACAAACCCCATCTTCATTTGTAGTCCATCAGACACATGCCTAACGAGCACTAAGAACTACAAACCCCATCTTCATTTGTAGTCCATCAGGCACATGCCTAATGAGCACTAAGAACTACAAATACATCTTCATTTGTAGTCCATTAGACACAAATACTGACACATGAACACACACTCACACTCTCACACACACACACACACACACACACACACACACACACACACACACACACACACACACACACACACACACACATTGTGTGTTGTCATTGTGGTCGCTATAGCAACATAAACCTCAGGGTCAAAGGTCAATTATTGGCTGCGTCTGAAACTTTAATACTAATCACATTTATTAATGTGTTTAATGATTTGTTACTTATTAATATAATGTTACTTATTAATATGTTACTTATTAATATAATGTTACATATTAATATAATGTTACTTATTAATATGTTACATATTAATATAATGTTACTTATTAATATGTTACATATTAATATAATGTTACTTATTAATATAATGTTACTTATTAATATGTTACATATTAATATGTTACATATTAATATGTTATATATTAATATAATGTTACATATTAATATAATGTTACATATTAATATAATGTTACATATTAATATGTTACATATTAATATAATGTTACATATTAATATAATGTTACATATTAATATGTTACTTATTAATATGTTACATATTAATATGTTACATATTAATATAATGTTACATATTAATATAATGTTACATATTAATATGTTACTTATTAATATGTTACATATTAATATGTTGCATATTAATATAATGTTACATATTAATATAATGTTACATATTAATATGTTACATATTAATATAATGTTACATATTAATATGTTACATTAATATAATGTTACATATTAATATGTTACATATTAATATGTTACATATTAATATGTTACATTAATATAATGTTACATATTAATATGTTACATATTAATATAATGTTACATACCGTATATTGTTTAGAGACATTTAGTACAGATGTTTTTCTATGGTTTTAGAATCTATGTATGTCAATGTAGAGCATGTGAAATTCATTTATGTAATCTCATGCGTATTTTTATTTAATTTAGTTTTAATCATTTAGTGTTTTATCCTAATACGGTGCATTTGTTAAAACTATCATGAAAGGTTTAGGAAATGCTAATTCTTCAAGGTCTGAAAGTTTGAAGTTAAATTACCGTTTTTAGCCAAATATTTGGGGCCCACATGTAATACACTCACGGCCCACTAGTGTGCAATGGACCACAGGTTGGTGCGCGCGCTTAAACACTTGTTGCATAATGATGAGCATTAGCATAAGAAGAATTATAATGCTATCTATCATAGTAATTAGCATTAGCACAATAATAAATTAAGAATAATGCTAATTATAATGTCATATACTGTATCATAGTAATTAGCATTAGCACAATAAGAATAATGCTAGGTACAATGCTATATATCATAGTAATTAGCATTAGCACAATAAGAAATTAAGAATAATGCTAATTATAATGCCATATACTGTATCATAGTAATTAGCATTAGCACAATAAGAATAATGCTAATTATAATGCTATATATCATAGTAATTAGCATTAGCACAATAAGAAATTAAGAATAATGCTAATTATAATGCCATATACTGTATCATAGTAATTAGCATTAGCACAATAATAATACTGCTAATTATAATGCTATATATCATAGTAATTAGCATTAGCACAATAACAAATTAAGAATAATGCTAATTATAATGCTATATACTGTATCATAGTAATTAGCATTAGCACAATAAGAATAATGCTAATTATAATGCTATATATCATAGTAATTAGCATTAGCACAATAATAATAATGCTAATTATAATGCTATTAGCATTGTGATTAGCATGTAGCATTTAGCATGTAGTCTTTAATTTCAGACGCAGCCCATGAGGTCATGAGAGGAAGCCAAATGCATGCTGGGGGGGGGGGGGGGGGGTGATGCAAATATGGATGTCTTCCAATCAGAGGCTTAGCTAGTTTAGCCTCGCCCCTGTTACCTAGCAACAGCGCTCCAAACAAACAAACAAATAATTTTATATTCTTCATTCTGAACGATTTTCATTTAACACATGTAAACTTTATTGACAACGTGGTAATAACTTTATTGACAACGTGGGAAAGCACTGTGAACCGCAATAAGCCACGCCTACACTGCCTAGCCCCTCCCCATCCTCTCAGCTTCTAACCAACCACAGGCCAGTAACGGCGGTTGATTGACAATCAATTTTATAGATTGAATCGTTATGGAACAGCACAATGGTGATCAGTTTTTTGTCTCACCTGATCAAAAATGTTAATATCAATTTGTAATATTTGATCAAAACCTTGAAATGATTTAAACTCACTAAATGTTTTAGTGAAGTCGCTCAGGGCACTTTACTAGTAACCAGTAAGACTCCCTAATCGGGAGATAAGTGACCGTAGGTCACTTATCTCCACAAATAGGGCAAAAATTTGTTTTTCCAAAATCTTCCTGATCCATGTTGATGACATGAGTGTAGACATAGTGTGTAGTGATTTTCGTGATTTTAGGGCAGAATCTGTAGGAGCAGTGTCCAAAAATGTGTTTTTAAAAATCGGCCTGAAGGTGGCGCTATATGGGACAGATTCATGTTGATGGGATGAGTGTAGACATACTGTGTAGCAATTTGCGTGATTTTAGGGCCAAAACTGTAGGAGCAGTGGCCAAAAATGTGTTTTAAAAATCGGCCTGAAGGTGGCGCTAGAAGAGGGCCATGTGAGAAATGATGGGTGGGGTCTCCGCGTTGCCTTGGCGGACGAATAGGTACCGGCCCCGGCTCTCCCGGACGCTCCTAGCCCGAGTTACGGCATTTTTATGAGCTGCAGTGGAGGGGGTCCTCCACTGGGGGCGTCACCACTTTTGCATCCGTTCTGGAGCACCAGGAGTGGGTGGTCCCCGGGAATTCCCCGTGAGCAGCCCGTTGGGGTGGTCATTTGGTCATTTTTTACACCTGGGGGTCCCCCAGGGACCTGGGGGTCCCTGGAGCTCTGGGGGTCCTTGGAGGTTGTAGTTTGGCAGGTAAGGAGTGTGTGTGCAAAATTTGGCATGGATGGGGGCGGTTGTGGAGATATGAGCAGGGCAAAAGTGTGACGTGTGACGTGTGACTCACTCACTCACTCAGGGACGGACAGCTGGTGGAGGTTTTGGTAGTAAATGCGACCTACGGTCGCAACTAGTATGTTACTGTAAATATGAAATATCAGATCTACAAGCTCACAGTGTAAATGTTAGGGTTTGAGTTGTTAATTTTAAGATACATGTAAGCATGTCATATGGATCAATAGGTTGAAATGATTGATTATTGGCTGATCAGTATCAATATGTATCGATACATTGAAATGATTGATTATTGGCTGATCAGTATCAATATGTATCAATGCATTGAAATGATTGATTATTGGCTGATCAGTATCAACATGTATCGATACATTGAAATGATTGATTATTGGCTGATCAGTCTAAGTTTCAGTATGGTGATCAGATAGTGATTGGTAAAGAGATGGATCGCTACTGATCAGATTGATTGATAAAGCTAGTGGTAAAAAACATGTTGAAACCTGATCAAGGATCAATTAAATGTAACAATCTGACCTCATTCTTCCTCTGAGCGAGGGAATCGAACCAGCGACGCTGATGGCACAGTATGCTAACAGCTGTTAGCCTGTTCGCTATTAGCTAGCCTACAGTGCATGGCGTCTTTGGCTAACTGTTGGCTGAGACAGTGCACTCTAATGACTCTAATGTTAGCTTAGCTTCACTTTAAACCACGGCTTTAGATTTCAGCTCGCTTAGCCGCGGTATAGCCTTCTGTTAGCTTAGCTTATAGCACTCTAGTGAGAAAACCACAGGTCTTAGTCTTGGGTTAGCGTTTAGCTTTTAGCCGTGACTTGGCGTCTCTCGTGCCGAAGCCGCCAGAGTTTTGCGTCGGCGACACGGACCGCCTTCCCTACTGCTGCTGCAAGTAGGCGGAGCCAAACAAAAAGAAAAGAGAGAAAAGTTCATCTTTTCCCCTGCTGTGTGGTGAGAGCGTGCCAAAGTGAATCATTGAGGATTTCTGCGACGTTGCGTACGTTGCGCGCCAGTTTTAACTTTAAAAACATTGTCGCTGCAACGGCTGCAAAATTTTGTGTTAGCCTTTAGCTAGCTAGCGTTAGCCTTTAGCGTTAGCGACACCTCTGCAATAAGGCTGCTGTTACACACGGCCTCCCCTAGGGGGACAAGGCTGCTGTTACACACGGCCTCCCCTAGGGGGACACATGCACTCATAAGCGGGTTCAAAGGGTCGTATTTATGGACCAAGATATGAAAATATGACCGATGTTTTTCAACAACATTAACAATAGTTTTTTCTATGGAATGAAGTGAATACGAAGTAAAAGACAGAGGGTTCTCTACCTTTGGTCCAGGGTCCAACAGTGGTCCAAATGGACCCTTACAGGTCTGTAACTCTGAGAGTGTACAAATGGAACCAAATGGACCCTTACAGGTCTGTAACTCTGAGAGTGTACACATGGAACCAAATGGACCCTTACAGCTCTGTAACTCTGAGAGTGTACACATGGAACCAAATGGACCCTAACAGCTCTGTAACTCTGAGAGTGTACAAATGTACCATTTGTAAACAGACCCATAAGGGTCCATTTGGACCCCTGCTGGGCTCTGCACCATACGTTGAGGACCAGTGTATTAGCGCTAGCGTTAGCATCCATTATTTTGACTTCATTTACATAATGTTGTGTTAGTTGCCATAGTGTCCCTTCATCCCATTGGTCAGGAGGATGTGTGTGATTGGTTCGTTCTTTGCTCATCAATACTGTCGTTGATTGATTGGTCAACATGCATGAAACATGAATATTCATGAAAGACATGTTGAATATTGAATTATTTAATCTTTCATGTGAATTAATGAGTCATTAATTAATCAAGATGAAGTCACTTTGCACTGTTTATTGATCTGATGAGAGGAGAGAGGATAGCAAGCTCTGGAGTGGAGTCTGGAAATGTGTGGATTGGAGCACGAAGACAATCACATGGTCTGGTGTAATGAACTGTTTTATTGTTGTTATTATTATTGTTATTATGATGTCTTTTTACTGACTGCACTTCACTGTGATTGGTTGTTGTGATGCTGATGACGATGTTGAAATCATTTTAAATAAAATCATTTTTACATGTATCATTCAGACAGTGGCGTCAGTTCAGAAAAAGCCTTCGTGCAAGACACCAGTCATGTTGCCATACCTTAGCAACAGGCATGATACATTTATTTTAAGAAGTATATTTTATTTTTTACCTCGTTTCTACAGTTTCTTGGGCTGGATATGGCAGGTTGTTCAAGTGCAGCTAAACTTGGCATGTTAGTAAATAAAACGTGCCACAATTAACAATAATGCATTGCACCTGTGCAGCTGACCTGCGGAACCTGGGAAAATACCATTTTATAGTCAAGATGGGGAGAATACAAGTATGGAGAATATAATTATAATACCTTGTTAAAGTGACCATTTTGTAAACATGTTGCATTTGTAGTTATTTTACTGTAATTTAACAACATAATAACCAGCACAGATAGACAAAGAGACATTCATGGATTTATATTTAAAAGTTACTTTTATTTTCCCCCCCTGGACCCTGGCTATGGCAGCTGCATACCCCTGGTCCCCCCTGGACCCAGGGTATGGCAGCCGCATACCCCTGGACCCCCCTGGACCCAGGGTATGGCAGCCGCATACCCCTGGACCCCCCTGGACCCAGGGTATGGCAGCCGCATACCCCTGGACCCCCCTGGACCCAGGGTATGGCAGCCGCATACCCCTGGACCCCCCTGGACCCAGGGTATGGCAGCCGCATACCCCTGGACCCCCCTGGACCCAGGGTATGGCAGCCGCATACCCCTGGACCCCCCTGGACCCAGGGTATGGCAGCCGCATACCCCTGGACCCCCCTGGACCCAGGGTATGGCAGCCGCATACCCCTGGACCCCCCTGGACCCAGGGTATGGCAGCCGCATACCCCTGGACCCCCCTGGACCCAGGGTATGGCAGCCGCATACCCCTGGACCCCCCTGGACCCAGGGTATGGCAGCCGCATACCCCTGGACCTCCCTGGACCCAGGGTATGGCAGCCGCATACCCCTGGACCCCCCTGGACCCAGGGTATGGCAGCTGCATACCCCTGGACCCCCCTGGACCCAGGGTATGGCAGCTGCATACCCCTGGACCCCCCTGGACCCAGGGTATGGCAGCTGCATACCCCTGCCATACCCAATTGACGCCCCTGCATTCAGAGTTAATGAGTTTTTGACTCATTTATTAATTAAGTTAAGTTATTATTAAGACATTCTTTGAGACACATATTATGGCTATTTCACACAAAAACAGTCTCATGTGTTTTGATTGGATGATATCTGTGATTAAATAACGGATGAGTTCTAATTGGACGATGAAATAATGACACGAATAATACATTCCTTGTTGTCGGGCAGATTTCAACCTAAATTAATCACTTCTTCATCGTCACACTAACAGTGTCACACAATAATGGTGAAAACAGCAGATCTACAAGATCACAACTTCTACATTTGCTGTTTTCACTTTTTAAAAACTAAAAACTGTTGAGAAACGGAGGGCACAGTAGCACTATTGTCTCCTCACACCTAGAAGGTCCTGGGTTCGATTCCCGCTGGGGGACACTTAGTTCTGGTCCTGCTGGCTACAAGACTAGACCAGGATCTCCGTAACCTATAAGGGCTCGACTTCAGTCAAAATAAACTAAACTACTTCACTACTCACCAAACCAAAGGTAGTTGTGCGTTGTTGAAAGTCTATTCTCTGCGGTGGGAAACCTCTCAGCACCCCACTCTGTAAAATACATTATTTTTGCCATGAAATAAAACACATCCAACTCGACCACTGCTTATTTCCGGGTTGTGTCTGCGGTGGCTCGAGGTGTGTGCTGGGAGGTTTCCCACCACAGAGAATAGACTTTCAACAACGCAAGACTACCTTTGTTTAGGTGAGTAGTGAAGTAGTTTAGTCTTTAGTTTATTTTGACTGAAGTTGAGCCCTCGTAGGGTACAGAGATCCTGGTCTGGGATCACTTCACTTTTCGGGTTTGTAACCGGTCTGGAGCGGAAACCACAACACGTCATGTTGTAGTCCTCAAAGGACTAAAATTTGCCGGAAAGATCAAACCGGATTCAGTTTTAACCCAAAATATTCCCCTGCGCTCAAGGACACACTTTTATGGCCTACCTAATAAACTCCTTGATGCGGAGTAGTTTTGCTTTTGAAAAAATCGTTTGGTATATGCATGGTTTAGTCCAACTTTTAGCGACTGGAAAGACTACACTAGGCTACTGGAGCATTTTAATAGGGATTGGGGAAACAAACGGAGGGAACCAAATCAAAGCGACGCCGCTTCTTCTAGTGGTTTCCGCGCTTTAGGCAGAAACCAAACGGCCTGTTGTGAACTGGTAGGCGAGGTTACAGAGATCCTGCGCTAGTCTTTTAGCCATGCAGCCGCCTGCTTGCTTGGTTTCCGCCTGTGGGCGCTGGGGGGCGTCATCAGCGCCCACACCCTAGGCACCCTGTGGACAATATGCCTTCCGGTTGGTTCCAGATTTCTAGCGGAAGTGCTGCGTTTAACGGACGTTACGTCATGCGGTGCGGGTCTGTTTACATTCCCTAGTGAAAAAACTAAAATAGATTGTAGCTCTTAACTCGCTCTTCATAGGTGTAACATTGCTTGAATCAATGTTTTTGTTTGTAGGCCTATATTGTTTATTGCGAGCGCAACCGACGGAGCAGGAGACGTAGACCAGATGTTTTCGTGCAGGGAATACGTTTGCAGGAACAGCGCACTGTGAAAAGAATACAACTTCTGGGAAAATTCAGCCCCACCTCCTAGAACTGTTTCTGCCTTCTATTGTCACCAGGCTTTTCTCTTCCATGATGAGTAAGCCTGGCTACGCGAGGCTATACCCTAGGTGGGGTTGGCCAAAAGGGCCTTTCCCTATATGGAGTTTGCATGTTCTCCCCGTGTCTCCTAGGGTTGATACCCTCACAAAAACATGCAGTAATCCTGGTCTCTATACTGCCTCCCCCTGGCCAGCTGGGGCGCCTGATGGATGGGGAAAGGAACTGCTTGTAATAACGTTGTTCCTTCCGCGCGCTACGTCCAACCGGGGAAACTCCCCCCTGGCCCCCTGTCAGGTGATAAGAAGCGGTTTGGACTCCTCATGCTCAAGCTCAGTTCGGGGGCTCTCCCCAGGTTGGGACAGTTTAGGAAAAATAAATATATGTAATTATATTAATGACAAATGAAAGTTTTTTTGGACATACAGCGGTTCCATGGGTCTCTGACTTTGGACAAACCGTGTCATTTTTGACTGACACTCGCCGCAACCAATCGGGCTCCGGAATTCAAATGAGCCCCGCCTATCACTCGTCCCCTCCACCCTGCAGGAGCCAATAGGACTCGGCGTATTCAAATGAGGGCCCCGCCCCCCCTGTTCCGGCCAGAAACCAGCCAATGAGGGGGCGTGGTCCTCCCGAGGGGGGCGGGTCCCGCGCGCGAGCCGCGTTGCCGTGCACGAGCTCCGTTCAGTTGGATGAGAAGCAGCACCGCAACACACACCAATACAACTACACGACCTGACTACACAACAACAACACAACAACAACAACACAACAACAGTAAGTACACAACGGCATTACAACACACACATGATGTCTGTGCTTGTGTCAGTGTTGATATTTAAACTGCACAAAAACACCTTTTATTACATATAAAATACACAACACACACACACACACACACACACACACACACACACACACACACACACACACAGAGATATCTTTGTTGATCAGGTTTAGGCTCTATTGCTGCTGGACTCCGGTTCGGTTCGAGTCCCGGCGGGCCGTTAGAACAGAGCAGAAAATGACCGTTAATAAAAAACAACAATGAGAACATGAATTATAACGGTTTCTAACAGTTGCTGTGTGTGTGTGTGTGTGTGTGTGTGTGTGTGTGTGTGTGTGTGTGTGTGTGTGTGTGTGTGTGTGTGTGTGTGTGTGGTTGGGTTGCGCGCGCGGAAAACCCTTTTTCTCTGTGTGTTGTTGTTGTTGTGTGTGTGTGTGCGTGCATGTGTGTGGTTGTGTGTTAGCATGTTAGCATGGCTCTATGCTAGTGGAGGGGGATGGGAGGGCGGGAAGAGAGACTCTGTCCATTGTTCTCTATGCAGCACGTTAGCATGCTAAGTTAGCCACGTTAGCACGCTAGCCCTGTCCGTCCGTCGTCCATTATGCTGCAGTTAGCACGCTAGCCAGGCTAAACAGTCCGTTGGAACGGACGGCCGGTGGTGTTAGCATGCTAGCCGTGCTAGCGACCCACCGTCCGTCCATTACACTGCAGTTATAGCTGCTATAGCTAGCGTGCTAGCGAGGCTAACGGTCCCCACCCATTGTAACGGACGGTTCGTTAGCATGCTAGCCGGGCTAACTGCACCATAGAGATGTGAGGGAGGACGTTAGCTTCATGCTAACGGCTCCGTAGAAATGAATAGAATGTGAATGAAGCTTCGTTCATTCATTTAAACACAGTGGATGGGTTGTGTTGGCTTTTATTGTTGGTTTGTTTTGAGTCTTTTCCCACCGTGTTTGTGACTTCAGGCCTCCTTCAGTCCGCAGCTTAAAATGGAGCCCAGTTTTTTTCTTTTCTTTGTTATTGAAGAGAGAAGGGGGGGGGGGGGGGGGGATAAAATGATTCAATGGTTGATGGAATGGAGTCATGTTTAATAGATTGAGATGTAAATTAATTATTTATTGATTGTATCATTATTATTCAGAGTAAATCATTTATTTGTTGAGCTTTATGTTTTAGAGAAACAGGCTGAAAGGTTAAAGGATCATTTCACTCAAATAATGTCTTTCTGCTTGTCATGTTGTCAGGGACAAGTGATACATCCTTACAGACATTGATTGATTGATTGATTGATTGATTACTTTATTGTCAGGTTGCATAGGAAAAGGTACAGTTCACTGGTACAAGGTCAACTAAAAGGGGATAGTAATCTTTACAGCTTATTTACACAGGAAACCTTTATGTATCTCATATCAAACATATAATTTTCGGAATGTCTGAGTGAGTGTCTGAGTGAGTGTCTGAGTGAGTGTCTGTCACAGCGTTTCTCCTCAATGGCTGGAGCAATTGATCTGAAATCGCATCACCATAAGCATATGAACACACCTGACATAACTGTGAAGCCCGTTTGTCACTTTCACAAATCGTGCTGTATATTAGCATTTTTATGGTGTATCTATATCTATTCTGCATCTAGCTTGAGGTGTTTCTCCTCAGTGGTTGGAACAATTGATCTGAAATCGCATCACCATTAGCATATGAACACACCTGACATAACTGTGAAGCCCGTTTGTCACTTTCACAAATCATATGCTGTATATTAGCATTTTTATGGTGTAACTACTATCTATTCTGCATCTAGCATGAGGCATATCTATTCTGCATCTAGCATGGGGCAACATGTTTAACCAGCTCTGTGTGCGTGTGCGTGCGTGTGTGCGTGCGCGTGTGTGTGTGTGTGTGTGTGTGTGTGGGTGGGCAGGGGGGGGGGGGGGGGGGGGGGGGTGTTGGCTGGCCCTCTTTCAGATGTTGTCATGTAGATCGGTACACAGTATCTCTGTAGCCTTTAAACGAAACGGGTATCTTTATATTAAAAAAGAGTAAGTGATCTACTTCCGGGTCATGTATCGCTAACTTAAATACCAAACCACTTGGCCAAGATGTACTACATATGTACTAAATATAGCTTAAAACATTGATGGTCCTACATATTATCATGCAAGCACCAGAAAGTTACTTTCCATCCCTCATATACTGTGTGTACAGTGCACACCCCATAACCCACACACTGCACATCATTTCGGAGCTCATATCTTTGAACGGGTAAGGACTAGTAACATTGAATGCCAGACTGACAGAACACAGTACTATGATAGATATTTAACTCATATAACATTGAATGCCAGACAGACAGAACACAGTACTATGATAGATATTTAACTCATATAACATTGAATGACAGACAGAACACAGTACTATGATAGATATTTAACTCATATAACATTGAATGCCAGACAGAACACAGTACTATGATAGCTATTTAACTCATATAACATTGAATGCCAGACAGAACACAGTACTATGATAGATATTTAACTCATATAACATTGAATGCCAGACAGACAGAACACAGTACTATGATAGATATTTAACTCATATAACATTGAATGACAGACAGACAGAACACAGTACTATGATAGATATTTAACTCATATAACATTGAATGACAGACAGAACACAGTACTATGATAGATATTTAACTCATATAACATTGAATGACAGACAGATAGAACACAGTACTATGATAGATATTTAACTCATATAAAATTGAATGCCAGACAGACAGAACACAGTACTATGATAGATATTTAACTCGTATAACATTGAATGCCAGACAGACAGAACACAGTACTATGATAGATATTTAACTCATGTAACATTGAATGACAGACAGAACACAGTACTATGATAGATATTTAACTCATGTAACATTGAATGACAGACAGAACACAGTACTATGATAGATATTTAACTCATATAACATTGAATGCCAGACAGACAGAACACAGTACTATGATAGATATTTAACTCATATAACATTGAATGACAGACAGATAGAACACAGTACTATGATAGATATTTAACTCATATAACATTGAATGACAGACAGAACACAGTACTATGATAGATATTTAACTCATATAACATTGAATGACAGACAGACATAACACAGTACTATGATAGATATTTAACTCCTATAACATCGAATGACAGACAGACAGAACACAGTACTATGATAGATATTTAACTCATATAACATTGAATGCCAGACAGACAGAACACAGTACTATGATGGATATTTAACTCATATAACATTGAATGACAGACAGACAGAACACATTACTATGATAGATATTTAACTCATATAACATCGAATGACAGACAGACAGAACACAGTACTATGATAGATATTTAACTCATATAACATCGAATGACAGACAGATATAACAGTACTATGATAGATATTTAACTCATATAACATTGAATGACAGACTGATAGAACACAGTACTTTTTACATAGGATAGGAACAAAAGGGAAAAAGCAGTCATAAAGAAGAACAAGGGAAAATAAAATGAAAAGAAAACAGAGATGTTTACAGTGGAAAATGGGAGTTACAGTAAATATGGCCTCAGTCGATTACCAGTTTCTAGTAGCAGTCGTCTGTAAGTGACTTTTCAGGCATATTCTGAAGGAGGTTAGAGATTTACTCTCCTTTAAAGGGCCTACACCATGCTTTTAAAACTATATTTTTTGTATAAATATATGCTCAAAATTGAGTCTTAGACAGGTTTTAACCCTCAACAAACACTCTGACCATTCTTTTTGTTTGTTCTAGCTCTACTATAATGAGGCTCTCCAGCTGCAATACCAAAACGGCCTCTGTTTGCTCAGGGTTAGGGTTAGTTAGTGGGTTTTTTCCAGAAAAAAAATAAGTTTTTTGAAAAAAAATAAGTTTTTTGAAAAAAAAAAAAGTTTTTGAAAAGTGTTTTGAAAAAAAAAAAAGTTTTTGAAAAAAAAAGTTTTTGAAAAAAGGTTTTTTGAAAAAAAAAAGTTTTTGAAAAAAAAGTTTTTTGAGAAAAAAAATGTTTTTGAAAAAAAATGTTTTTGAAAAAAAAAGTTTTTTGAAAAAAAGTTTTTGAAAAAAAAGTTTTTTGAAAAAAAAGTTTTTTGAAAAAGTTTTTTTTCAAAAACTTTTTTCTTTTCAAAAAACTTTTTTTTTTTCAAAAAACTTTTTTTTTCAAAAAAAAAGTTTTTTGAAAAAAAAAAAGTTTTTTGAAAAAAAAGTTTTTTGAAAAAAAAAATGTTTTTGAAAAAAAGTTTTTTGAAAAAAAGTTTTTGAAAAAAAAGTTTTTTGAAAAAGTTTTTTTTCAAAAACTTTTTTTTTTTCAAAAAACTTTTTTTTTTCAAAAAACTTTTTTTTCAAAAACTTTTTTTTTGAAAAAAAAAGTTTTTTGAAAAAAAAAAAGTTTTTTGAAAAAAAAGTTTTTTGAAAAAAAAAAAGTTTTTTGAAAAAAAAAGTTTTTTGAAAAAAAAAAAAGTTTTTTGAAAAAAAAGTTTTTTGAAAAAAAAAGTTTTTTGAAAAAAAAAAGTTTTTTGAAAAAAAAAAGTTTTTTGAAAAAAAAGTTTTTTGAAAAAAAAAAGTTTTTTGAAAAAAAAAGTTTTTTGAAAAAAAAAGTTTTTTGAAAAAAAAAGTTTTTTGAAAAAAAAAAAAGTTTTTTGAAAAAAAAAAAAGTTTTTTGAAAAACTTTGACGGTTCAAGTGGTTAAATATCCGATTTAAAAAAAATACACTGATGATTGTGCTGTCAAACGATGAAACTATATGGAATCTATGAACAGTTTGTGGGGGGTCCCTGCTTCATCTCTCTCTCAGCTAAGGGGTCCCTGCTTCATCTCTCTCTCAGCTAAGGGGTCCCTGCTTCATCTCTCTCTCTCAGCTAAGGGGTCCCTGCTTCATCTCTCTCTCTCAGCTAAGGGGTCCCTGCTTCATCTCTCTCAACTAAGGGGTCCCTGCTTCATCTCTCTCTCAGCTAAGGGGTCCCTGCTTCATCTCTCTCTCAGCTAAGGGGTCCCTGCTTCATCTCTCTCTCTCAGCTAAGGGGTCCCTGCTTCATCTCTCAGCTAAGGGGTCCCTGCTTCATCTCTCAGCTAAGGGGTCCTTGACCTGAAAACGTTGAAGACCCCTGTGTTATTGTAATGAATATGTGTGTTTAAATGATAGCTATTCAGTTATTAGTGTTAGACTGCCTTGGTTGGGATGACTCATCAGCTCACCTGTGGGTAAAAGGCTGTCAGAGTGAGCATGAGTCAGCTGAGGGGTTTAAAGTTTACAGTTTACAGTTTACAGTTTAGGCATTTAGCAGACGCTTTTAATCCAAAGCGACTTACAATAAGCAGGTAAAACATCACTATAATAAACAAGATAATATGTCAGTACATTAACAGCAATATAACAAGTGCAAATGGATATCTATCTAGAAAAAAACACAATAAAATCAGGGTTCGGGTTAGGGTTAGGGTTAGGGTTAGGGTTAGGTCATTGAGTGTTACAGTAGTGCTATGGGTTTAGGTGGAGTCTGAAGAGGTGGGTCTTCAGTCCACGGCGAAAGCTAGCGAGTGAGTCCGTTGTTCTAAGTGCGACAGGGAGTTTATTCCACAACTTGGGGGCCAGGAGGGCAAACTGTCTCGGACGAGTGGATTTTTGCCCTGGAGTTTTTAGCGAGGGTTCTGTCAGCCAAAAAGCCACCATGTCAATGCATGTAACAAGCAGCTTGATGTACAAGGTTTAAAGCCACCATGTCAATGCATGTAACAAGCAGCTTGATGTACAAGAAGTATTTTACACCCATTTTACCCCCCAATCCAACCCTTGATGCTGAGTGCCAAGCAGGAAGGCTCTGGTCCTGTTTTCAGAGTCTTTGGACCACTGAGCTGTAGTGGACACAGAGCTTTTTAAAATGCCATCCCTGTAAAGACCTCTTTCTCCCCCCAGGGTGTCAGTATGATGTTAAAGACCTGTCTCTCTGTCTCCCCCAGGTGGTCATCATTATGATGCGTAAAGACCACAACAAGCCGAAGGGTAAAACCTCGGCCTACGCCTTCTTCTTGTTCTATCTATCTATCTATGTTAAAGACCTCTCTCTGTCTCCCCCAGGTGGTCATCATTATGATGCGTAAAGACCACAACAAGCCGAAGGGTAAAACCTCGGCCTACGCCTTCTTCGTGCAGACCTGCAGAGAGGAGCACCGTAAGAAGCACCCTGAACAGTCGGTCAACTTCGCCGAGTTCTCCAAGAAATGCTCCGAGAGATGGAAGGTATGCACGCACTCACGCACGCACGTACGCACGCACGCACGCACACACACGCACGCACACACACACGCGTGCACACGCACACACAAAGTATGCGCTGGCCGATGGTCTGTAGAAATTCACAACTTCTAAACTACAACCTGTGTTTACTAATCCTAGTCCACTCATCAGGAGGTTAAAGGAGGCTGGTTGGTGATGGACATTCTATGATTAACAGCATAATACAATCTCCCATCCCATTAGGTCTGTAAGATCTGTTATGTGTTTACTACCTAATCAGCCATATTCACGCCCCGCCCACTCAGCAACTTCCTGGTGCTGAAGTCATGTTTTGAAGGGTAAAACCCTGCTTAAAGCCCATAGAGTGAACACAGAAATCACACATTTAATGCAATTTCCGAATAGTAAAGTATAAAATACGGCTAGCAATGATCAAGAACACAAGATAGTAAAAGGCACAAAGCGTTATAATTTACTTTATCGTTCTAAATAATGATTTGTTGGCTTTAAGTCCAGCGATTTCTGTTAGTTTCCCCTTCTAAACTCTTGTCAGCACCAGGAAGTTGCTGAGAAATGTGCTGAGTGGGCGGGCCGTGAATAGGGCTTGTTACGAGCTAGGAATAAAATAAAGAAGGAATGTGCAGAAGGGGTGTGTATCAAAATGTGCGGGGGTATTTCACATTCGCAGCACAATCTGGCCTGCACCTACACTTTGGCTCAATAGATGGTGGCGTGTTTTAAATGGTAGTGTTTGTTTTGTTCTACTTTAAGTGACTTGCTCTTTGCTCAAATTAAATGTTCTTATGCCACAAAACAAGTAGGCTTATTTGGTGCCCTAATAGGCACAACTATGTGTTGCATATCCCGAATGAATATTAGCTCATAAGTTATAGAAATCCATCGGATTCTCATCTACTGCTGTTTTACTGATATTTTGTGTAAGTGCTTATAAATACATTAAATTGTGCGGTCTGTTGAATTTTTGGCACCATACATTAGTCTGACTACAGTACAAGTTCTAAGACATATACTTCAAAGTACAGGATTATATAAAAGCATCCCTCTGAAGACTAATTATTTCCCACAATTGATTGATTTAAAACTTTATTAGAAGTTTGCATAGGAAAAGGTAGTTTTATAACAGTTGGTACAAGGTCAACTAAAAGGATAAACACTTCCAAAAAAACACAGCAAGAAAAATATAATAAAACCTGCAGCTGTTTAGGTGATGAGTGGAGAGAGAACTAAACAAACACACACCTCGCTCTACTGAGAACGGATCATGATCTTTTTTTATCTAGTGCCTCTGCTGGAACACTCCACCATGGCAGCTCCAGTTACACTGCGCATGTGCAATACCCCAGCACATTCTGTGACACGCCCCCGTAACGCTTCCTTGCTTTTATTCCTAGGTTACAAGGGAGCAATGATGGTAACAAAGACATAAAAGGACTGCATGTTTTCTCATGTGTTGCTGGTTTCCTCTTGACAAGATCTGTTCAGGAGTACAACAGGAAGTCATGTCTTTGAGAAGGAGGATTTTCAGCTTTCCCGTTTTTGGAGAATACACTTTTTCCCAGCTGCACCTGCCAGATAAATAAAGTACTTCTTATGTTGACTTTGCTGAGAGTCCCTCCCTGTTGTGTCTCCCAAAATACAAATCCTAGGGTCGGATACCAAATCAGACTCCACTATTTCTCAAGTTGTTGTAACTAAATATTTCCAGAAATCCTCCAAACATTGGCCAAACCCTAACCCCAACCCATCATATGAAGTAAATCACCATCAGAGATTTTACTTCTCTGGCAGTCGGGGGGATCATTATTGTACATGTTATGTTATCTATGTGGAGTAAAGTAGGTTTGTGTCATGAACTGACTCAAATCATGACAAATATGGGACACACACATGATAAAAAAGTCTTTATTTATAACTAAATCAAACATAACTTAAACTTAATTGTGGAATATGTTGGGAATAGTCAGTAAGGTCAGTAATGCAGTGCATGTGTGGATGTGTGATAATGTAATGTATGTGCAAAGGCAGAACAAAGAAAGAACTAAACTCAAAAAGAACCAAACACCACCATTGTTCCCTGGCTAGGAGAGAGCGGGAGAATGGCTCTGACCAGCCTGTTTAAAGGTGATACACCATGAAAATTCACTTTTCCTATTTTAGAACCTTTTTTTGGGGTCCCACTAGCACCTTCTATCCTCACAAAGTCCCATTTCAGACCGTTGTGTCTTTCTCTGGTTTTGGGAAGGTGGAGGTTAAAAGCATCCCACGGGTTCTCAAAACAGGCTGTCCAGATTTGCTGCCGTTTGTGACGTCATAAACGGCCGTTTAAAAAAAAAAAAAATCCAAAAAGATTTTTTTTTTTTCCCAAAAAGATTTTTTTTTTTTTTTAAGATTTTGGGGTGGGTGGCGCAGTTCAGGCCAAAGGTGGTACTGCAGCTGAACATGCTCTGAGAGCCATTCAAAAATGAGAGGCTCTCTATTCAGGAGTGGTAATTTAGCCTCAAACCTTTTGAAAAAAGTTTTTGGGACATAAACAATATGACATACTTTTTAAATGCATGGTGTATCACCTTTAAATACTCTAGTGAACGAGTGTGTCTGGTCTTCTGCTGCCCTCCTCCAACACCTGAACAGAGAACAAGTCCATTAGACACCAATGAGAGGTCATCACAGTTTGATCAAAATAGTAAACTGCATTTGTCTGTGTTTAGTGGAGATTAAGACCGTCTGTGAACCTCAAGCATGTTATGTGAGTCAGTATCATCATAGGTGCACCCAGATCTGTTTTATAGGCATAGTGTAATAGAGTAGACTAATATAGTATCATCATAGGTGCACCCAGATCTGTTTTATAGGCATAGTGTAATAGAGTAGACTAATATAGTATCATCATAGGTGCACCCAGATCTGTTTTATAGGCATAGTGTAATAGAGTAGACTAATATAGTATCATCATAGGTGCACCCAGATCTGTTTTTTAGGCATAGTGTAATAGAGTGGACTAATATAGTATCATCATAGGTGCACCCAGATCTGTTTTATAGGCATAGTGTAATAGAGTAGACTAATATAGTATCATCGTAGGTGCACCCAGATCTGTTTTATAGGCATAGTGTAATAGAGTAGACTAATATAGTATCATCATAGGTGCACCCAGATCTGTTTTATAGGCATAGTGTAATAGAGTAGACTAATATAGTATCATCATAGGTGCACCCAGATCTGTTTTATAGGCATAGTGTAATAGAGTAGACTAATATAGTATCATCATAGGTGCACCCAGATCTGTTTTATAGGCATAGTGTAATAGAGTGGACTAATCATTATGTTGTATCTTAGAGCAGGGGTTCCCAAACGTTTTATCTCAGGTCACCCCATAAATATTGTTTTAATCCGAGGCACCCCTACATTATAATTTTCACTCCCAGCACCTTATATTTATAGCATATCGTCGTTGTCGGGTGGAAACCTTGTATGCCCAAAACCGTTCGTTTTGTATTTATCATCTATAAAATGTACTATACTAGTGAAAACAGCAGATGCGAGGCGTTGTGTGCTTGTAGATCTGCTGTTTTCAGTAGTTTTGTGCGACAGTCTTGTATGATGAAGCAGGGCTTTGCTTTACCAAATGACTTGGAGATACAAGGTTTCTGCCCGACAGTGACGATATTTCAGTGATTATGTTGCGAGGAAAACGTTAAAATGATCATTATTTTTTCAAGTGTCCAAATAAATTCCAAATATTGTCAAATTATCTCGTGTCACCCCTGGACTGCCGTCACGGCACCCCAGGGTGCCCCGTCACCCCAGGGTGCCCCGTCACCCACTTTGAAAACCCCTGCTATAGAAGATATCAAGCCTTTAGTGTTTACTGAGATGCCGAGTCTGGAATGGGGAATCCGTCTGAAGAATTAGTGTGAACCCAATTTCTGATCTGGAAGTTTTGGAATAAAACATTTCTTGGAAGATTGAATTTTTCACAAAGATGTTATTACAGTACAGGTCATGGACTGTCTCAATTCCATCATTAATCCATATCTGATCCGGGTTCGGGGATTCTTGGATTATTCCAAAAGGGAGTTTTTTTTCTGAGTAATGAAATATTTAAACCAATGATGGAATGAGATTCGTGCCATGCATTGAAGGAGTTCAGGATGATAGGCTTCTTTGTTGCCTTCAGAAAGACTTTTTTTAGAGCCTTAAAAAATGTTTTTTTTAAAAGAATGTTTTTTAATTCCTGCTGTTCAATTGATAACCATCATCTAGTCTCAGCCAACACCAGGACCAAAAGTCCTTTTTGAAAGTGGAATATCCCTTTAATATTTATGTACATTTAAAGGGTCTTACTCCCACTATATTAATATCTGTTCAATTGATAACCATCATCTAGTCTCAGCCAACACCAGGACCAAAAGTCCTTTTTGAAAGTGGAATATCCCTTTAATATTTATGTACATTTAAAGGGTCTTACTCCCAGTGAGAGGACTTGTGTTAATATGTATATGTATGTGTGTACATTTAAAGGGTCTTACTCCCACTATATTAATATGCATGTGTGTACATTTAAAGGGTCTCACTCCCAGTGTGTTAATATGTATGGTTGTACATTTAAAGGGTCTTACTCCCTGTGTGTTACCATGTATGGTTGTACATTTAAAGGGTCTCACTCCCAGTGTGTTAATATGTATATGTGTACATTTAAATGGTCTCACCCCCAGTATGTTAATGTGTGTGTGTACATTTAAAGGGTCTCACTCCCTGTGTGTTACTATGTATGGTTGTACATTTAAAGGGTCTCACTCCCAGTGTGTTAATATGCATGTGTTAGTGATGCACGGATGGCAGTTTTAGCCGTGGTCCACCGCCGTGAGGGCGGATTTGGATCAATCAAATATAATTATTAATTCATTTAGGAAATAAATGATGACATAATATAATAAGCTAATACTCTGAATGCCTGTGTCTGTGGGAGCTTGTGTTCTTTTTTGTTATGTGTACATTTTTCATGACGAGGCAAAGTCCACAATAAAACGAAACAGCTGCGACCACTTAAAGGCAACAGCATCACAGCATGCCTCGTCGCGCTCATCAAAACAAGTTGAATCTCTTTCATAGATCCCATGCATTTCTTGGAATACTAGAAAATAATAATTTGACATATGGAAGTTGCGGATGAGGATGGATGTGTATATATAATTTGGATAATATAATCAACGTGGTTGGATAATGGGTGGATAATTAATTTGCGTGGATGGATTCGGATGAGCTCAAAAGCCTATCTGCGCACCACTAGTATGTGTGTACATTTAAACGGTCTCACTCCCAGTGTGTTAATGTGTGTGTGTGTGTGTGTGTGTGTGTGTACATTTAAAGGGTCTCACCCCCAGTGATAAGAAGTGTTTCGAGGACATGTGTTAATGTGTGTGTGTGTGTGTGTGTGTGTGTGTGTACATTTAAAGGGTCTCACCCCCAGTGATAAGAAGTGTTTCGAGGACATGTGTTAATGTGTGTGTGTGTGTGTGTGTGTGTGTGTGTGTGTGTGTGTGTGTGTGTGTGTGTACATTTAAAGGGTCTCACCCCCAGTGATAAGAAGTGTTTCGAGGACATGGCCAAAGCAGACAAGGTTCGCTACAACAGAGAGATGAAGGAATACGTTCCTCCCAAAGGCTTCGGCAAGAGAGGACGCAAGAGGAAAGACCCCAACGCCCCCAAGAGGCCCCCGTGAGTATTACACATAATCTATCTATAAGCCCCCGTGAGTATTACACCCAATATATTATAAAGACCCCAAGAGACCCCATAAGTATTACACCCAATATATTATAAAGACCCCAAGAGACCCCATAAGTATTACACCTAATATATTATAAAGACCCCAAGAGACCCCATAAGTATTACACCCAATATATTATAAAGACCCCAAGAGACCCCATACGTATTACACCTAATATATTATAACTAAGACCCCAAGAGACCCTATAAGTATTACACCTAATATATTATAACTAAGACCCCAAGAGACCCTATAAGTAAATATAATAACATCTATTCTATTATAACTGTAATTAAGACCCTAAGAGAAATATAATATAATAACAGTATTGTATAAACACTGTCTAACCCTTTAACTACCTCTGTAACATGTCTTTTCTGTGTGTGTGTGTGTGTGTGTGTGTGTGTGTGTGTGTGTGTGTGTGTGTGTGTTTGTGTGTTTGTGTGTACATACACAGATCTGCGTTCTTCGTCTTCTGCTCGGAGTACCGCCCCAGTGTCAAGCAGCAGTACCCAGGTCTGTCCATAGGTGGCACCGTGTTAAATGTGTGTTTAATGTGGAGACTGTTTATAATGTGTTTATAATAATGATATATTGTCTACAGGTCTCTCCATAGGAGACTGTGTTTATAACATATATAATGTGTTATTAACCTATATAATGTGTTAATAACATATATAATGTGTTAATAACATATATAATGTGTCTACAGGTCTGTCCATAGGAGACTGTGTGTTAATAACATATATAATGTGTTAATAACATATATAATGTGTCTACAGGACTCTCCATAGGAGACTGTGCTAAGAAACTGGGTGAAATGTGGAGCAAACTGACCCAGTCTGACAAACTGCCCTACGAGGAGAAAGCCCAGAAACTAAGAGAGAAATACGACCGGGTGAGATTATTATATACATATTATATGACATACAGTATATATACATTATACATTATAAATATAGACTAGATATGTAATTCAGATTATTATATACATATTATATGACATACAGTATATATACATTACAGGCATGCAAACTTGTAGCTTTTCGGCGAAAATCGCCGTTTTGAATCCAAATTGATCGTTTGTGTGATTCGTTCAGATTCGATGTAAAAATATTTTGGGGGGGTGGGGGGGTGTCATGTCATCTAGGCTGCGTTGAGCGGCAGTGAGAAGAGGAGCGCCTTTTTCTCCTCTTGGCTCCGTCCAGTTTGTCAGTGCAGTAGTGGTGAAGGTGGCTGGGGGATATGGTCGTTTTATTTTTGGACAAATCAAGCGCTCGCTTTCTCTTGCCTGTGACGTCAACACCCATGCGTGACTGTGTCCAGTGCCTGCAGCCGGCAGCGCTGGACGGAGCGCTCAGCCAGTCTGCATACAGTCAGTCACAGACGGAGCGGAGCTCAAATGGAGCACATAGTAAATAAACTTGGCTAGGTTGTCGTCGTTGATAGATAGTGTGGTGTAGTTGTGGATTGGACTTTTTAATTCGCTTGTATCGCGATGCTGTCGCTATTCTGCATCAATGCGGTGACGTGACATCGATTATAGCCCACGTTTGTTGATTTTCCTCAACGGTGTGTTGCGATAGTTTTGCTACATGCTAACGCTAAATTAGCTCTGGTCCATAGCGTTAGTGGAGAACTCCACACGCGAGCTAATCAACGCTATCATGCCGTTCCATCTGCCTCTTATTAGACAGAACATAGATTTCTCGCATTTATTTTAAGATGGTGCAGAGAGAGGGTGAGAGAAAAATGAGGCAGTCACAGACAGTTCTCAAAGCGGAGAATACAACAATCGTCTGTGGTTTTACAACACTGTTTCCCAAGCACTGGGTTGGGACCCATTTGTGGGTCGCGAAAACATTTTTATGGGTCCCTTAATGTTTGTTTTCCTAAATTTAGTTTTGTATCATTTAAAAACATTCAAAAAACATTCTCCCCCAAAAAGAATAACATTTAATGATTTAAAATAAAGAAATGTTTTTTTTCCTTCTAAATTCACGAATAAATAAAATAAAAGATCTAAGAAATTATCTTAGAAAACACTGGCCTATTTAAGAAGTAAGATAGAAAATACCTGATCTACAAGCTCACAGCATGCATTGTCTCTGTCTATGCCTGTCTATTAAAGACAAGTCCCTAAATATTATAGGTTATTCCTATAACTATATCTGTAGGCTATATTATATTTATAATTTTCTTCATTATATCTAGATAGATCAGTATGAGTATTAGTAAAGCCTCTATCAGAGTCCAGGGTGAAGAGCTATTCACTTCACCGCATTGTAGTTTTCTAGCTTTCTAGGCTTTCTAGGCTTTGTTATGTATTTTTAGGTGATAGCTACACAACTACACCGTGGTGAAGTGAATAGCTATTCACCCTGGACTCTGTTAGAGCCTTTAGTCACTGTTTTACCCAGTTAGAATTAGGGATGTCACGATACCAGAAATCTAGTATTCGGTACCAATACCATTGAAATTCCACGATTCTCGATACTATTTCGATACCACGATAAAAAAATAAAATAAACCCCATGTAGTTCAACATACACTCCTTTATTAGAAGTGAACAACAAACAACAATACTGTATGCTTAAACAGAAGTTGCACGTAGCTTTAAATGATTAAAATAAAATAATGTGCATGTAGCCTTAAAAAAATGTATCATTAATAAAATCAAAGTGTTGGCTGTGTGTGTGTTGCTGCTGCTGGCTTTGCTCTGGCCTGTCCTCCCTGTCAAAGTCCTCCTCTGGCTGATACTGTGAAAAGAACATTGAGATTTCAGTTAGTAGGTGTAGCTAAGTGACTGACTACAGCAACAATATGAAAACAGCATAGGCTGTAATAACACGCAAACACAAAAAACACACACACACACACACACACACACACACACACACACACACGCACTCTCTCTCTCAGTGCAAGCAGTCATTTAATGACGTGGTGAAACCATTTTTAGTGATATTTATTACAAATCATAGCCCATTACAACCACACTGTCCACACACACACACACACACACACACACACACTATTATTACAACCGCACGCACGCACGCACGCACACACACACACACACACACACACACACACACACACAATCCTAGCGTAAAAAAAAAAGTCTAGAAGAACATTGGCCAAACATCAATGCCAGCCTTCTCAAACAAAGAATAACGTGTATGTATTATTCCAGCGATTTTTAACGTTACGTTAGGCGAGTTACGTTAGGCGATACAGTAAATGAGCTGCCTTGCAACTTTATGTAACTTTATGCGGGACAGAAGGGGGCTGCTCTCCGTGACGAGGCTGGACACAACATTAACGTTACTTTGCCAGGCAGCTCATTTACTGTGTGGGCTCACCATAGTAACGTTATTAGATATGGACAACAATGATAACACGTGAATTCAAATGCACTCACCTTGAATTCTTTGTACAAGTCTGGATGTCGGTCTTTTAGATGTTTCGCTAGTTGGATGTGTCCCCCCCCCCCCTCCTTTCGTCTGGAAACGGTTACGGGACCCGCATACAGGTTTTTGACGATCACCTATTAATCCCTGCTCATCCTCGAATGCAACGTACTATACGCGACTTTTGTTTAGTTTTTCTTCTCAAAGGGCAGCTGTCGCTGCTGGTTGGAGACGACGCGATGCAGATGCGTGTACCGCCGCCATGTTGCATGTTGTTGTTTTTCTCCTTAAAGCGTGGTAGTCCACGTAACGTTATCACAGCATCAGACCCTGCTGTGAGGGTTGTGCGTGTGTCTTCCGACTGCCTGCTGTGAGGCTTGCCAGATAACCGCTCATTTACAGCCCAAAAACAACACAAAAGAAGCGGCCAGATCTGGCATCTCGGTACCAACGGTACTTCGGTACTACCGTACTTGTAGAAAAGTCAGTACCGTACCGTACCGTCACATTTGGCATCGAGTTGGTACCGAAGTATCGGTTCTGGTGACAAGCCTAGTACTTAGAATCATGCAAATTCACCCTACCGACCCAAAAAAGGTCAAAAATTTCGCGCCGCGCATAATTTCACACCATAAAAGTTGTCACCTTTTTCACCTTGGGGCTGTTTGCATGTCTGAGACTAGATATGTAATTCAGATTATTATATACATATTTATCATATGACATACAGTATATATACATTATGCATTATAAATATAGACTAGATATGTAATTCAAAGAAAGATTGCAACTCTCCACAGCATTCTTCACAGAGAGTCTGCTGACAGTTTGAGTTCATACCTGGAGTCTTTCTCTGCTGTACTGTACTCTAGTCCCTAACCCTAACTCCCTACTCTGTACTGTACTCTAGTCCCTAACCCTAACCCACTACTCTGTACTGTACTCTAGTCCCTAACCCTAACTCACTACTCTGTACTGTACTCTAGTCCCTAACCCTAACCCACTACTCTGTACTGTACTCTAGTCCCTAACCCTAACCCACTACTCTGTACTGTACTCTAGTCCCTAACCCTAACCCACTACTCTGTACTGTACTCTAGTCCCTAACCCTAACCCACTACTCTGTACTGTACTCTAGTCCCTAACCCTAACCCACTACTCTGTACTGTACTCTAGTCCCTAACCCTAACCCACTACTCTGTACTGTACTCTAGTCCCTAACCCTAACCCACTACTCTGTACTGTACTCTAGTCCAGGTGTCTCAAACTGGCGGCCCGGGGGCCATTTGCGGCCCGCGAGACGATATTTTGTGGCCCCCACCTTAATATGAAAGTTTAATGTTAGTGCGGCCCGCAAGTTTATATGAACCTCAAAACAGTTAATAATACAATACAGTTAACAGTACAGTACATGTTCCATAAGTTAAACACAACTTGTTTACACCAGGGTCCTTGTTCATCTTATTTTGTGTTAAAAAATATATATATATATATTTGAGAAGATTGGATTTTTTTAAAATGTCTTTGATGGGGAGATAGATACAGTAGTTGTTAGACTGGTATGAAACTACAGTATAATAATAAAACAAATTAGTGCACATGCACTAATTTGTTTTAATAGTGCATGTGCACATGAACGCGCTGCACACGCGTGCATGTGCGCTGAGGCTGCGGCCCAGCCTCAGCCAGACTCTGCCTCCAGCAGCCCCAAGGTAAATTGAGTTTGAGACCCCTGCTCTAGTCCCTAACCCTAACTCCCTACTCTGTACTGTACTCTAGTCCCTAACCCTAACCCACTACTCTGTACTGTACTCTAGTCCCTAACCCTAACCCACTACTCTGTACTGTACTCTAGTCCCTAACCCTAACCCACTACTCTGTACTGTACTCTAGTCCCTAACCCTAACCCACTACTCTGTACTGTACTCTAGTCCCTAACCCTAACCCACTACTCTGTACTGGACTCTAGTCCCTAACCCTAACCCTAACTCACTACTCAGGGATTGTATTTTCCATAAAGGATGAAACTGCACTCGCTTTCCGTATAATTATCCAAAAGATGATGCGATGTTGTTTTGGTAGCGCGCAGGGCTGGATATTGCAGGCACAGTTTCATACTTTGGTTTGTGCTGTTTGCGTCACTTAGTTTTGACTTGAGATATCCAAACAAACCACTTCAATATGATGGACGTCATGTAACATTTTGTCAACAATCTCCACATCTTTGGAGTATTATAAAAGTTCACTTTGATTATTTTTATTAGACAAAAATGGAGAACAGTACAAGTATAGTCAATACAATAGAAATGTAGTACAGTACAAGTTAGGGATGTTAATCGACGCATTATTTGCAAATCGACGCATCGAGGCCGGAAATCGACGTGTCGTTAGACTTTTTTCACTTTCTTTTCGCTAAGCAGCAGCTGAGAGGAGAGCACAACGGCGCATTACTTTAAGCAACGCAACTTATGCAGCTGCATCCATCAGAACTTGCATCAAAGCCCTAATAATAATTATAATAAATAAATAATTGCAGAAGTGGAGTGACAAAGTCCATGGAACGTAGTGGGAGCGCTCAGGCTGGCACCCCAGGCTAGTGTATCAAATGTGGAGCTTTGGTCTGCCTCGCTCTCTCCCTCCCCGACCGCGTCCATGGGTGTGTTGCATTAACGACGAGTAGTGTATTTTGTGTTGAGTTGTATTGTCAATCTTGACAAAATCAACGCACACGACGGCGACGCTGCCATTAACAAGCAAGCTTTCGTGTCTCATATATATTATATATCTCATATATATTATATATCTATATATATATTATATATCTCATATATATTATATATCTATATATATATTATATATCTCATATATATTATATATCTATATCTATATATATATTATATATCTCATATATATTATATATCTATATATATATATATTATATCTCATATATATTATATATCTATATCTATATATATATTATATATCTCATATATATTATATATCTATATCTATATTATATATCTCATATATATTATATATCTATATCTATATATATATTATATATCTCATATATATTATATATCTATATATATATTATATATCTCATATATATTATATATCTCATATATATTATATATCTATATATATATTATATATCTCATATATATTATATATCTATATATATATATTATATATCTCATATATATTATATATCTCATATATATTATATATCTATATATATATTATATATCTCATATATATTATATATCTATATATATATTATATATCTCATATATATTATATATCTCATATATATTATATATCTCATATATATTATATATCTATATATATATTATATATCTCATATATATTATATATCTCATATATATTATATATCTCATATATATTATATATCTCAATATTTTCTAATGTGGCCCCTCTGAGGGTAATGATTAGCTGACTGTGCATTATTTACAGCACTTTGTAATATTCATGTCCTTGTACCTTGTATCCTTGTGTGTCTAGGAGTACTATAGTTAACATATATTATAACATATATATATATATAACATATAGATAACATATATAGCATATATATAACATATATAACATATATCTCTCTAGGACATGGTGGTCCAGGGGTCCTATAGTTAACATATATAACATATATTATAACATATAACATATAGATAACATATATAGCATATGTATAACATATCTCTCTCTAGGACATGGTGGCTATAGTTAACATATATTATAACACATATAACATATATTATAACTAGTGGTGTCCAACGATTAAATATTTTAATCGCGATTAATCGCATGATTTATGTAGTTAATCGCGCGATTAATCGCAAATAAGTCATCAGCTTTTATCAGGTCACAATGTAACTTAGAGGGATATCTTTCAAGTCTTTCGTGGCCCTATTAACTTGGGAGTGGAAATATTTGCTGGATTTATGCGAAAGTATGTTAATCTTTTATTCGAAATCAATTAAAAAACTGAATAAATCATAATGGTATTGCATTAAACAGACTGCAGCTGATGGGTATAAGGATCTGCTAAATGATTACTGTTGTGTCCACCTTTATGCTTTAATTATACTTTGTATTTTTTGTTACATCAACAGGGACGGACCTTGTAGCCAATATAGCCGATATTGTAGCCAATGTTTGTAAATATGCGATTAATTGCGATTAAAATAATTAATCGCGATTAACATAACGGTGAGTTAATTGCGATTAATTTAGTTAACTCGGACAGCACTAATTATAACATATATATAACATATATATATAACATATATATAACATATCTCTCTCTAGGACATGGTGGCTATAGTTAACATATATTATAACATATATAACATATATTATGACATATATAACATATATATCATATATCTCTCTCTAGGACATGGTGGCTATAGTTAACATATATTATAACATATATAACATATAGATAACATATATATCATATATCTCTCTCTAGGACATGGTGGCTATAGTTAACATATATTATAACATAATAACATATATCATATATCTCTCTAGGACATGGTGGCTATAGTTAAACTATAGTTAACATATAGTTAACATATAGATATCATATATTATAACATATATATCACATATATCTCTCTAGGACATGGTGGCTATAGTTAACATATATTATAACATATATTATAACATATATATAACACATATATCATATATCTCTCTCTAGGACATGGTGGCTATAGTTAAACTATAGTCAACATATAGTTAACATATAGATAACATATATAATAACATATATATCACATATATCTCTCTAGGACATGGTGGCGTACCGCGGGGGTGGAACCTTCTCCAGGGGTCCGGGTAGCTCTGCCCAGGGCCCGGGCGACGACGATGACGATGAGGAAGGTGACGATGACGATGATGACGACGAAGATGACGAATAGAAACACACAGAAATACACTGAGTATTTTATTACTCTGACCACGATTCACACCAACGAATGACGAAATACTGTACGTGTGTGTGTGTGTGTGTGTGTGTGTGTGTGTGTGAGAGAGAGAGAGAGTATACGTGTGTGTGTGTGTGTGTGTGTGTGTATGTGAGAGAGAGTATACGTGTGTGTGTGTGTGTGTGTGTGTGTTTCATTGATTTGTCCTATTAATAATTGGAATTCAAAAATATTTCCAGAATTTTAAAAAGCTAAACAACATTTTGACCCAGGGGAGTCCAGCAGGGCTCTGTACTAGAGTGAAAATAACAGATCTACAAGCTCTCTGTACTAGAGTGTTTACTGTTGGGGAGAATAACAGATCTACAAGCTCATCCATCTGCTGTTCTAGGCTGCTTTCTTTTGTTTCTTTTTGGTGGAAATAAATCCTTATCAGTTTGATAATAAATAATTTGACTGTTACGGAAAATCTGATATCGACGACAACAACAAAAAGCCAACATTTGAAATCCCAAGAAAAAATCCTTCAGATTTGAGTGAAAACATAATAATATTCATAAAGCGTCCAGCAGACAGACGTTCCCGCTAGGATCAACAGGGGGCGCTGTGGTGGCGACACAAACACCACCACTTGTTCAGGGTTCCCACCATCATGACATTCCTGGAAATATTTTCAAATTTGAAAAATACTTTTTCCAGTACTGGAAAAGTTTGGGAATTCCTGGATAAAATAATGATTTTGTTAATACCTCTGAAATGACAAATTAAACATTGGCCAAATTGTCAAATATTAGAAGCAGACATTGTGAAAATAGCCGATCTACATGTGAGCATGTAGATCTGCTATTTTCACAATAAAACCGTGTTATACAAAATTCCTCTACTCTTAGTGCTCGTCAGGGTGGGGGGTCCCCAGTTCAAATATGATTATTTCGGGGTCACGGCCTGAAAAGGTTGAGAACCACTGACATACACTACCTGTCTTTGGGCATTGCGCATAGGAGTAAGCAACTCGTTATTGAGCTGAATTATTGTTATTTAGTCCTGGTTAAATATTCTGGAAAAGTTTTGGAAATTAATAGCTAAAGATGTGTGGGTTGTTGTCCTCCTGTGCGCCAGCCGCCAAGCGTGGCAATAAAGATGATCTCAAACCAGCTCTCCAGCGAATCCACCAACCAGCAGTCCAGCACGCTCGCCTTGTCGCCTCTCAACTTCCCTGCGCCCAAAATAAAATAAAATAAAATAACCGCCCGCCTCTCCTTGAGAATGAATTACTGGGACGCGCCGACCGTTACCGCATGAAAGGTGCTTCTAAGATTGTTCAATAAGAATATCCTGAAACGTTATGCCTATGAATCATAATAAACACGTGATGCCTATGAATATGGCTGCGTCTGACGTCTGCTGTTAAGGTGAATATTTTAACGTCTGCTGTTAAGGGGAATATTTTTAACAGAACGATTTCAGACAGACCTCTCCTCTGACTGATGACATCATGACACAATCTGACCAATCCTGGAAGGAGAACATTTGAACTGCAATCCCCCCCCCGATCGCAGAGCGATTTCGGGACAAAAAGGAATAAAGAAAATGTATAAGTTTGTTAATCTTTAAAATGTTAGTAATTTGACCAACATATCAAAGCTGGATTGAAAATATACGATTTACAAGCTCACAGCTCAACCTGACCCTGACTTACAAGCTCACAACCCTAACCCTACCCCACAACCCGTCACGTTGTGAGCTTGTAAGTCAGCGACAAACTCTGAATTGTGTGTGTGTGTGTGCGTGTGTGTGTGTGTGTGTGCGTGTGTGTGTGCGTGTGCGTGTGTGTCGTGCGCGCATGCGTCCGTCTGTGTGTGGATGTGTGTACTGTGTGTGTGTGCGCTTGTATGTGTGTTTGTGGATGTATGTACTGTGCGTGTGTGTGTGTGTGTGTGTGTGTGTGTGTGTGTGCATGTTAGAAGTCATCACATGTTAAAGACTGGCCAATAAGCCCATAGGATAGTAGAGTTAACTCCGCCCCCTCCCTGTCACCATGGTTACTTCCTGTAAACAGTGTGATCACCATGGCAACCTTGTTGTTTTTATTTTTTTATTTTTTTTGGGGTGGAAAGTTCTTTGTGTTGAAACTCCACCAAACTGTAGACAAACCTTTTCTAATAAAATGTAACAAACCCAAAACCTCCTCCTGTGGTTATTATTATTATTACCCTTATTAAACTCCACCAGACTGTAGACAAACCTTTTCTAATAAAATGTAACAAACCCAAAACCTCCTCCTGTGGTTATTATTATTACCCTTATTAAACTCCACCAGACTGTAGACAAAACCTTTTCTAATAAAATGTAACAAACCCAAAACCTTCTGTTGTTATTATTATTACCCTTATAGTAAGTATTATTGTTGTTGTTCTTTATGACGCGACCGCGGTTTTCCCGGTGAACCTGAGCGCAACGGTGGGGGCCTGGGAGTGTGGGGGCCGATGAGTGTGGGGAACACCACTGACTGTTGCTGATGATGGAGAGGTTATAATATAGCTTCATGTATTGAGAGGAACTCTTGCCGATTTCATAAGAGACTCGTCGCCAATTGCAAAATATTTAAAAGTTATTTGGGGCCATGATGATAACCTCCTTCTAACTACTAGACTAAGGATTTATAGCCTATTGTCTGTGTTATTGTTTACAACCACAATTATTCATGTGCGGCAAGATCGCGGTTCCACTAGTTTTACTAGTAGGCTAGTGTAGGCTTAGAAGCCTTTTCAGAAGTTAATTGAATGTTTTCCCTTTAATGATTTCCTTTATCGTCATCTTGTGCTAATGCACCACACAACTGTTTTCACCAGGTTTTAAGGTCTTATTTTAGTTGTTTCTCATAAGCTCGCGACCCTCCTTGCCCATCGGCCCCCACCGTTGCGCTCAGGTTCACCGAGAAAACTGCGGTCGCCTCTCTGACTTCTTATAGTAAATATTATTGTTGTTATTCTCTATGACTGTACATTTAGAGCCCTCTTATGGTCTTATTGTTGTTATTCTCTATGACTGTACGTTTAGAGCCCTCTTATGGTCTTATTGTTGTTATTCTCTATGACTGTACGTTTAGAGCCCTCTGATGATCTTCTTTTACAACGGCCAGCTTCAAGCGTTGCGGTCTTTTGGCCACAGAGATCGTAGCTCACGACATGTTGCGGTAGCATATCAGACTGTATTGTGTCTTCAGCTTTCAACACAATACAGTCTGATATACTGGTGTCAAAGATGGTGCAGTTGGAACTGAATCCATACTTAATACACTGCTATGCTGCCTTTCTCACCAACAGGGTACAGAGGGTGAAAGTGAACAGAACCCTCTCCTCAGCAGTAACTACTAATGTTGTGTAAGCTCAGCTCTACTTTTCACCCTTTATACTGACAGCTGTCGTACTGAGGAATGTCTGTCTGAATGTCGTACTAACGAACCAGACCAACACATTCTAAAGTACTCTGATGATACAGTTTTAATTTCACTCTTAGATAGTTCCAGTGATCCTGGACTGCACCAACTCAGAGTGAATAAGGTGGTTTAATGGAGTGATAACAACGCTCTCATCATTAACACTAAAAAGACAGAAGAGATTGTTTTTGGTGCACCACCAGATACACACAGATCTCCCATTACTATTCATGGCTAACAGATCAACCAGGTATGTTCGTATGCATACCTCGGAGTAGTAATAGACCATCTTTTGTCATGGAAAGATCAGATTGAATCTGTGTGTAAGAAAGGGTTAGGGTTGTCTATATATTCTCCACACTTGTATTCTCCCCATCTTGACAGAATGGTATATTCCCAGGTTCCGCAGGTCAGCTGCACAGGTGCAATGCATTATTGTTAATTGTGGCACGTTTACTAACATGCCAAGTTTAGCTGCACTTGAACAACCGTTCCAGGCTGCCATATCCAGCCCAAGAAACCGAAGAAACGTGTAAAAAACGGACAAAAGTCGTTTCTTTCTTTTTTTCCATTTTTTTTCAGACATTGTGAAAATAGCAGATCTACATGCTCACAACGCCTCGCAGCACGAGGCGTTGTGAGCATGTAGATCTGCTATTTTCACAATAGAACTGTGTTATACAAAATGTAAAGCCTCTTTTCCATGAGGACTCCCATCTTTGCCGTACCCTAGCTTTTGCTGAACTGACGCCACTGCCCGGGTTCAAGAGCACCAGACCCGAAGGTTTAGGTTTAGGTTTAGGGTAGGGTTAGGGTACTGACACCCTACCCTAAACCCATTCTGAGGCTACCATGAGAGTCTGTTAATGGAATGTCAGTTATTGAAGAAACAGGGCAAAATTGGCAGCCATTTTGTCTTGCAAATTAGAAGGTTAAAAACTAAACATGGAGCTTGGGAAGCATGCAGGGTTTTTCAGATTCAGGACCCTTGAATAAATTAAAATATAATAATGTAAAATAGAATCATGTCAAATAGAATCATGTCAAATAGAATCATTTCAAATAGAATCATGTCAAATAGAATCATGTCAAATAGAATCATGTCAAATAGAATCATGTCAAATAGAATTATGTCAAATAGAATAATGTCAAATAGAATCATTTCAAATAGAATCATGTCAAATAGAATCATGTCAAATAGAATCATGTCAAATAGAATAATGTCAAATAGAATCATGTCAAATAGAATCATGTCAAATAGAATCATGTCAAATAGAATCATGTCAAATAGAATCATGTCAAATAGAATTATGTCAAATAGACGGTTCCCCACTTTTACCCCAAAATGCCTCCAACCTCCTCATAGAAGTCTCCAGATGAGATCATTACTCTCACCTGCTGCCTGCCCGTCAACATGGTGTCAGTCATAAACTCATGGTGTCAGTCATTGGTGTCAGTCATAAACTCATGGTGTCAGTCATAAACTCATGGTGTCAGTCATAAACACATGGTGTCAGTCATAAACTCATGGTGTCAGTCATAAACACATGGTGTCAGTCATAAACACATGGTGTCAGTCATAAACTCATGGTGTCAGTCATAAACACATGGTGTCAGTCATAAACTCATGGTGTCAGTCATAAACACATGGTGTCAGTCATAAACTCATGGTGTCAGTCATAAACTCATGGTGTCAGTCATAAACTCATGCTATCAGTCATAAACACATGGTGTCAGTCATAAACTCATGGTGTCAGTCATTGGTGTCAGTCATAAACTCATGGTGTCAGTCATAAACACATGGTGTCAGTCATAAACTCATGGTGTCAGTCATAAACACATGGTGTCAGTCATAAACACATGGTGTCAGTCATTGGTGTCAGTCATAAACTCATGGTGTCAGTCATAAACACATGGTGTCAGTCATAAACTCATGGTGTCAGTCATAAACTCATGGTGTCAGTCATAAACTCATGGTGTCAGTCATAAACACATGGTGTCAGTCATAAACTCATGGTGTCAGTCATAAACACATGGTGTCAGTCATAAACACATGGTGTCAGTCATAAACACATGGTGTCAGTCATAAACTCATGGTGTCAGTCATAAACTCATGGTATCAGTCATAAACTCATGGTGTCAGTCATAAACTCATGGTGTCAGTCATTGGTGTCAGTCATAAACTCATGGTGTCAGTCATAAACACATGGTGTCAGTCATAAACTCATGGTGTCAGTCATAAACACATGGTGTCAGTCATAAACACATGGTGTCAGTCATAAACACATGGTGTCAGTCATTGGTGTCAGTCATAAACTCATGGTGTCAGTCATAAACACAGTCATAAACTCATGGTGTCAGTCATAAACTCATGGTGTCAGTCATAAACTCATGGTATCAGTCATAAACACATGGTGTCAGTCATAAACTCATGGTGTCAGTCATAAACACATGGTGTCAGTCATAAACTCATGGTGTCAGTCATAAACACATGGTGTCAGTCATAAACACATGGTGTCAGTCATTGGTGTCAGTCATAAACTCATGGTGTCAGTCATAAACACATGGTGTCAGTCATAAACTCATGGTGTCAGTCATAAACTCATGGTGTCAGTCATAAACTCATGGTGTCAGTCATAAACACATGGTGTCAGTCATAAACTCATGGTGTCAGTCATAAACTCATGGTGTCAGTCATAAACTCATGCTTGTCTGGTCCGGTTTAAGTGTTTAATCCCAGTCTGTCTGTTGGTGTGGGATGTGAGTGTATTTTATTTGCACAATCGTGACATTGTTATGTGATTACTAATTAGACAACATCGGTTTTATTTTTGAAATCTTGCTAGTGGAAGTTGTAAGATAAGTAGCCTAGACTTGGCAAGGTAGAACCAGCGGACTGAGGGATCAGGTTTAGGTTAGGACTGAGGGATCAGGTTTAGGTTAGGACTCACAGAGGGCCTTGCAGGTTAATCCAGCAGTGTTTAGAGCTTATCCTACACATGAGCAACAGATGTATGTGTGATTTTATTTTTATAAATGTGTCACAGCCCTGCAGGCACCCAATCTCATCCGCCTCTAGGTTGGTTGGTTGGTTGGTTGGTTGGTTGGTTGGCTGGCTGGCTGGCTGGCTGGCTGGCTGGTTGGTTGGTTGGTTGGTTGGTTAGTTTATTGTCCACAATGTGGAAATGTGTCTTTAGTCTCATATACATTTAGACAACATTAAAATGACAGATAAACAGCAACAAACACTTTCACACAAAACATCTTAAGGCAACAAGAAGGACAACAGTGGCATATAAGGTGAAGAAACAGGCAGATCAAGGAGACATGACATCATTCAATGCCTTAATGTCATTTGGAATGAATGAATGTTTAAAAACATTACGGCTACGGTTTGCCCAAGCTGTTCTATAGCGTCTACCAGAGGGAAGTAAATCCAACTCCCTATGGAGTGGGTGAGAGGGATCATTTATTATCTTGACAGCTTTTTTCCTAAGCACTTCATTGTAGATACAACTTAATTAGGGCCCGAGCACACACAGTGTGTGAGGACCCTATTGTATTTGCAAAGATTATTATTCTTCCGCCGAATGAATCGTGTTTTTGAGCCGCAAAATGTACTCCAAAAGTTGCGCAACTTTGCACACACATCACAAGTGGCGAAAAATTTCGTATTTCAAAAAAATCAAAAGGGGGCGTGGCCTAATGGCTCAATAGCGCCCCCTACAAAACTTCGTGCCTCAAGCCCCACCATACGGTTTCACCTACACGTACGAAAATCGGTACACACCTGTATCATGTCCGGACTCACAAAAAAGTCTCTTGGCGCCACTTCCGAAACCAAACAGGAAGTCAGCCATTTTGACTAATTAGTGGCGTTTTTGCGCATTTTTGGCCGTTTTCACAGGTCGCACTTTAACGAACTCCTCCTAGGGGGTTAATCAGATCAACTTCAAGTTCGCTCGGCATACTCAAGACACCTTAACAATGAAAAGTTATCAAAATCGTGAGTTTTCGTAAAACGGCGTGCCCGTGGCGAAGGGTCAAACTTCCTTCACCAAACAGGAAGTGCCCCCTCTTCTGATTGGTCCATACTTGATTGTTCCTTTTTTTGGCTGTTACTCTTCAACCGTTTATCGTACAGAGTTGTGGCTGGTATCATATGACTTGATTAAGAGTCCTTAACCTTAATTGACGCTTCCTTCGCCAAACAGGAAGTGCCCTTCACCAAACAGGAAGTGCCTCTATAACTCATGAACCGTTTGTCGTACAGACTTGCGGCTGGTGTCATAATTTTTTTTTTTCTCAAAATTTTTTTTTTCTCAAAATTTTTTTTTCTCAAATTTTTTTTTCTCAATTTTTTTTTCTCAAAAAAAATTTTTTCTCAAAAAATTTTTTTTTCTCAAATTTTTTTTCTCAAAATATTTTTTTTTCTCAAAATTTTTTTTTTCTCAAAAATCTTTTTTCTCAATTTTTTTTCTCAAAAAAAATTTTTTCTCAAATTTTTTTTTTCTCAAAATTTTTTTTTTCTCAAAACTTTTTTTTGAGAAAAACTTTAAACTATCGTTAAAGTGCGACCCGTGATAACGGCCAAAAATGCGCCAAAACGCCACTAATTAGTCGAAATGGTTGACTTCCTGTTTGGTTTCTGATTGGCTGCTGGGTTCTCTGCAGCTTGCCTCTACATTGTATGTTAAGATTACCGTACCACATTGCCTTGTTGAAGGTTAAGATTCCCTCTATGAGGTTCTTATAAACCGTTTCCATGATGTGCTTGCTCACCCTGAAGGAGTTGAGCTTGCGTAAAAGGTGGAGACGTTGGTTACAGGATTTAAAAATATAGTATGTGTTGTCCCTGAAGTTAAGGTTGCTGTCAATTATAGTGCCTAGATATTTAAAGTTGTTTACTATCTCTACATTGTGTCCCTTAATTGTAAGGGGCTGCACAGTAGAGGTCTTCGGACCTGCCCGAGATCCGAAATTACCCGCGATCCGAACCGCCCCGAGCCGGGTAACGGGGCCGTTTTCGAGCTTTTACCGCGGGGCGGGCCGGGGCCGGGGCCGTCTGCCCCGGTTCCCCGGGTATCTCCTGTTACCCGAGTGGAGCCGAGACAGGCCGAGATTGAAGTGAAAGCGAACGCAACAACTGCACCAAATAGATAACGCCACACGATGGCACTAAAGATGCAGCATGTAATCTGTTGCATTGGTTGTGAGAACTGACTCACTCAGTCACAACAACACTGACTGTATCAGTTGGATTGTTATTATTATCAAAGATATTAACGTAACGTTTTGGTTAACGGTTTACAATGGAGTTGTCATTGCGTGTTGTCATGCTCTGCAGAGCAAAATGGACACTCAAAGCAGAAAGATATAATGAACAACACATGCGACAGAAAACGATAGCATTAGCATTTGCTAGCCAAAGAAGAAGGAATAAAAACATGGATTTATTTGTATTTACAAACTGTCCGCATTGACTTACTGGTCTGGGAAAAGATCATCTTTTGGCGAGAGGCACAGCGCCGCTGACAGCAACAGCAGCACCGTGGCGACGTTAGGTAAGAAATATGTCTGATACAACTCTTAATATAATAACGTTGGCATTCTTTCATTTCGGGGCGACAGGTTCGGGTCTCGGATCTCCCGTTCTGCTCGGGTTTCGGATCCAATTTTTCTAATAACAGGCGGGGCCGTTCGGATCGGATCCATCACGTCTCGGGGCTGATCGGGTAACGGTTCTCAAATTCCAAATGATAGACGGGGCCATATGGGTCCGGGTCCATTTCCCCCGGGTCCTTTTGGGTTCGGGTAGTTCAAATTGGACCCGTGAAGACCTCTACTGCACAGGGTTCTTTTCATAAATGACTAGTTCCTTTGTTTTTGATATATTCATCTCTAAGGAGCTTACATCACACCAGTTATGGAGAGAAGATACTTGTTCTCTGTATGCTTCTTCCCCAGCTGTGTCCTCCTCCTTTAGTAAGACAACCAAGGCCATATCATCAGCGTACTTAAAGAGACTAAACTTCTCCTGATCTAGTTGGAATTCATTAGTATATAAGGAGAAAAGTAAGGGTGAGGGTTAGGGTTATGCCTTTATTCAATAGGACAGTAGACTGACAGGAAATGAGGAGAGAGATGGGGAATGACATGCGTCAAAGATCGTCCGGATCGGGAATCGAACCGGCGACGCCAGCAGGCATCATAGCCTAGTATGTGGTATGCGCCTTGACCACCAGGCCAGCGGGCGCCCAAGATATTTAACTCATTTGCAAAAGATGGAGAGGGGTGTGACAGGGGGGTACGCTTTTGCTTAGTTTCCCTGACCATCATCACATTTAGACCTTCCCATGCTTTCTTGGCATTTCCTGTGGTCTACCCACTCTTCTTCCCTAAAAGGGATCTACGTATTTATGTTATCTATAAACAGGTTCATGACAGCGTTTGACTTTTTATATGGAATTTATTTCAATAATTCAATAATTTAATTGCATTTAATAACATTTTTTTCTCTTCTTGTATCATACATTAACCGTCATTTAAAACAACACATCTGGCTTTTATTAATTAAGATACATCAATACAAAGCCTGCCCTTCTAACGTGTGTGTGTGTGTGTGTGTGTGTGTGTGTGTGTGTGTGTGTGTGTGTGTGTGTGTGTGTGTGTGTGTGTGTGTGTGCACACGCGCATCATTACCCTGATATGCGGAATTATTAATAAAACCCATCGATTCTCAATATCTGGTCTGAGGCCCCCAAGAGGTCCCCAAATGGTCCCTTACGGCTCTGTAACTCTGAGAGTGTACACATGGAACCAAATGGACCCTTACAGCTCTGTAACTCTGAGAGTGTACAAATGGAACCAAATGGACCCTTACAGCTCGTACAAATGGAACCAAATGGACCCTTACAGCTCTGTGACTCTGAGAGTGTACAGATGGAACCAAATGGACCCTTACAGCTCTGTGACTCTGAGAGTGTACAGATGGAACCAAATGGACCCTTACAGCTCTGTAACTCTGAGAGTGTACAAATGGAACCAAATGGACCTGTTCCATTTGTCCTCTCTCAGAGTCCATTGTGACTCCTGCTGGGGCCCCAAACCAGATGTTTAGAAACGGTGTAAACACTCTCAGACCAGACCAGGACAGACCAGTTACACAGCTTTAAACTGTTAACTAAACCTGTTACTCCTGGTTTAAAACTGAACACCTGTGACACATCTAGATAGGCTACTGGTTTCAATATAACACCACCAGTAAGACATCTTGATAGGTCAATAGTTTAAATATAACACCAGTGACATATCTAGATAGGCCACTGGTTTCAATATAACACCAGTAACACATCTAGATAGGTCAATAGTTTCATTATAACACCGGTAACTTATCTAGATACGTCACTGAATTCAGCATTACACCATTAACTTATTTACATAGTTGGCTTCAACTCAACACCAGTAACATATCTAGCTATGTCACTGAATTCAGCATTACACCCGTGACCTATATTAACAAGTCACTGGTTTCAGTATAACACCGGTAACATATCTACTGTATATATGTTACTGGTGTTCTGTTGAAAGCAGTGACCTAAGTTATTTAGTCACTGTTTCAACAGCTCAACCAGGGATTAAACTGGTCAGCTGTGATCTGAAACCAATCAGAGCATCGATCAAACCATGTAAAAAGAAACGTCCAATCATCTTTCATCCTGCTTCTCCACAGTGTGCGTCTTTACCACATGAGTCCACCAGGTGGCGCTGTTTTACATTATGTGATCAGCACCATGACATGTCATTACACCCACTGTCCACATGCTGTCAGTATGTGGTCAGTACCACTTCAGTCCACACGGTGGCACTGATCTACATTATGTGATCAGCACCATGACATGTCATTACACCCACTGTAGGTATGTGGTCAGTACCACTTCAGTCCACACGGTGGCACTGATCTACATTATGTGATCAGCACCATGACATGTCATTACACCCACTGTAGGTATGTGGTCAGTACCACTTCAGTCCACACGGTGGCACTGTTTTACATCATGTGACCAGCAGCGTGTCATTATGTGACCAGTACCACTTCAGTCCACACGAGGGCGTTGTTTTGCCGTGGCAGTCATGTGTGCTTCAGTCTGGCTCTGCTGGCCGTCGCTAGGCAACAAGAGATGCTCTCCTTGTTACCACGGCGATGAAGACAGGAAGTAGAGGATGTTGTTACCATGGTGATTGGAGCCATGGTACAAACAGGAAGTGGAGTTTAACCCTTTGAACCCCAGCAGCAGCCATAGTTCTGCAGTTTGTTTTCCCCTGTAGTTCACATCAACAGCCAGTAGGGGTCACTATTTACCCTCCTGCTGCAGAAGCTCCTTTAAAACAGACTTTATAAACATTTATAAATACTTTATGTTCATTTATTACCTTGGTAAACACTGTTATCTGTCGCCATATGTGTTTAATACATTATTATTATCACGATAAGTGTTTAATAAATGATTATCCCATTAATGTTTTAATTGATAATAAAGGAGTGCTTCTATTGGCTCTACAGAGTGAAGCCCCGCCCCCGGCTGCCCTTTCAGCCAATAGCATTCGTTTCTAGGTTGCCTTTTGGAAAACGGAAGTTCCAAGATGGTTGCTTCAAAACCGGTCATGTGACTGACTGGTCCCTTCATCCATAAATATGTTTTAAAGTTTATGGTTAACATTTTGTACAAAATAAAAAATATACAAAAATAAAACCGTTACGTTTAGAGTACAGGTCAAGGGTTAAATGTCAATAGGTTATAATTGTGTCGAGTTGAGAATAAAGTTAAGAGTTGAACAGCGGCCATCTTGTAAAGACACTGGGCCTTGTTACCATGGATACTAATGAAGGCTCTTTCTGCTCAAACAGAGTCAGTGTTACCAATGATACTAATGAAGGCTCTGTTCCATTCTGCTCAAACAGAGTCAGTGTTACCGATGATACTAATGAAGGCTCTGTTCCATTCTGCTCAAACAGAGTCAGTGTTACCAATGATACTAATGAAGGCTCTGTTCCATTCTGCTCAAACAGAGTCAGTGTTACCAATGATACTAATGAAGGCTCTGTTCCATTCTGCTCAAACAGAGTCAGTGTTACCAACGATACTAATGAAGGCTCTGTTCCATTCTGCTCAAACAGAGTCAGTGTTACCAATGATACTAATGAAGGCTCTGTTCCATTCTGCTCAAACAGAGTCAGTGTTACCAATGATACTAATGAAGGCTCTGTTCCATTCTGCTCAAACAGAGTCAGTGTTACCAATGATACTAATGAAGGCTCTGTTCCATTCTGCTCAAACAGAGTCAGTGTTACCAATGATACTAATGAAGGCTCTGTTCCATTCTGCTCAAACAGAGTCAGTGTTACCAATGATACTAATGAAGGCTCTGTTCCATTCTGCTCAAACAGAGTCAGTGTTACCAATGATACTAATGAAGGCTCTGTTCCATTCTGCTCAAACAGAGTCAGTGTTACCAATGATACTAATGAAGGCTCTGTTCCATTCTGCTCAAACAGAGTCAGTGTTACCAATGATACTAATGAAGGCTCTGTTCCATTCTGCTCAAACAGAGTCAGTGTTACCAATGATACTAATGAAGGCTCCGTTCCATTCTGCTCAAACAGAGTCAGTGTTACCAATGATACTAATGAAGGCTCCGTTCCATTCTGCTCAAACAGAGTCAGTGTTACCAATGATACTAATGAAGGCTCTGTTCCATTCTGCTCAAACAGAGTCAGTGTTACCGATGATACTAATGAAGGCTCTGTTCCATTCTGCTCAAACAGAGTCAGTGTTACCAATGATACTAATGAAGGCTCTGTTCCATTCTGCTCAAACAGAGTCAGTGTTACCAATGATACTAATGAAGGCTCTGTTCCATTCTGCTCAAACAGAGTCAGTGTTACCAATGATACTAATGAAGGCTCTGTTCCATTCTGCTCAAACAGAGTCAGTGTTACCAATGATACTAATGAAGGCTCTGTTCCATTCTGCTCAAACAGAGTCAGTGTTACCAATGATACTAATGAAGGCTCCGTTCCATTCTGCTCAAACAGAGTCAGTGTTACCAATGATACTAATGAAGGCTCCGTTCCATTCTGCTCAAACAGAGTCAGTGTTACCAATGATACTAATGAAGGCTCCGTTCCATTCTGCTCAAACAGAGTCAGGGTGATGATATTGTGCCTGTTGGCTCATTGGAAACACTCTGCTACAGCAGTGGGTCTCAAAGTGTGGTCCAGGGACCCTCATGGGTCCTTTAGAGGGTTCCAAATGAACTATTACGGTTGTGTAACTCTGAGAGTGTAGCCTAGCCTACACACAGAACCAAATGGACCCGTAAGAGTTGCGCCCGATAACGATTACGATATGTCGGCGTTCACATCAATTATGACGGCTTTATCGATGTGGCGATGTTACCATCCACTTCAATTAAAAATGATATTTTTTATCGTTATCACGCCCAGTGGGAAAGGGCCTTTCTGGGGGTCCTTGAAATTAAATGAATACAAATGAGAACCACTGCTAAGCTAACTGGAACAGAGCCTTCATTGTTAGCATCATTGGTAATGTCTGTGAAAGAAGTTAGTAAGAGGACCGCTGTCTTTACAACAGAGCAGCTGCTCATCAGAGAGACATGTGACAACAAGAAAGGGTTTTAAGTTAAGGGCAGAGACATGTGACAATAAGAAAGGGTTTTAAGTTAAGGGCAGAGACATGTGACAATAAGAAAGGGTTTTAAGTTAAGGGCAGAGACATGTGACAATAAGAAAAGGGTTTAAGATAAGGGCAGAGACATGTGACAACAAGAAAGGGGTTTAAGTTAAGGGCAGAGACATGTGACAACAAGAAAGGGTTTTAAGTTAAGGGCAGAGACATGTGACAACAAGAAAGGGTTTTAAGTTAAGGGCATAGACTATGTGACAATAAGAAATGGTTTTAAGTTAAGGGCAGAGACATGTGACAATAAGAAAAGGGTTTTAAGATAAGGGCAGAGACTATGTGACAATAAGAAAAGGTTTTAAGATAAGGGCAGAGACTATGTGACAATAAGAAAAGGGTTTTAAGATAAGGGCAGAGACTGTGACAATAAGAAAAGGTTTTAAGATAAGGGCAGAGACTATGTGACAATAAGAAAAGGGTTTTAAGATAAGGGCTCATTTGAGAATAAAGAGTTAAATATAGAATAATGTTGAGGTTAACTAGAGAAGAACACAGGGGTAATTTAAGGGTTAACTAGAGAAGGAACACGGGGTAATTTAAGGGTTAATATTTGGAACGCACGTAGGGCAGGTAAAGGGTTAAAAGATCACATGGGGCGGCAGAGCAGCCAATCACAGGCTCCCCCAGAGTTAGTGGTCCACAGCTGAAGCAGTGGACTGTGGGACTTGTAGTCCACTGCAGTCCACGGTAGAGGCAGTGCATTGTGGGTAATGTAGGACTGTCCTGCTGTAGAGGGCGGGACTTGTAGTCCATGGTAGGAGCAGTGCATTGTGGGTAGAGCAGTCCCTTCAGTGTGACTCAGAGAAGACTCAGAGAAGGAGAAGACGCTCAGTGACCACGGCGGCGCCATGACACTTTCAGTGGCAAAACTCGCACTGGAAGTTGGATGAATAACATTGGAGTCTATGAGAGCCCTGTGAACACAACAATAATTCTGAAGGATAGAGACCTTTGTTGTTATTTTTTACAATCACTTGCTTTTCAATGTGCACGGTACATAATGTTAATGAGGCACCTAAACAGTTTCTGTCTAGTTTCTGTCTCGGAGCTATCGTGAGATTTGGATTCCAGACAGGGAATGGTGCAGAGTCTGGCGATACTATCTAGTTCAGAAACGTACTTTGTTCTCTTTAGATGCCTCTATAATGTTATACAGTGTACTCACCCAAAAGCAACACAGCAGAAAACAATGTGTGACATGTCTTCTTTTATATTCCTGAGCTGAGTAATTTATAAAGGTCTCTTATCGTTCAGAATTATTTATTGTTCATGAGCTGCCCCAGCCGGCTCTCATAGACTCCAATGTTATTCACTGAACTTCGCTGCTAGTTTTGCCACAGAGAGTGTCGCATGGAGAGAGAGTGTCATGTCGCATGGCCGTGGTGCCAAAAAACGCATCGTTGTCCTTTCCTTATTTGGAGCTTCCTTGGTGACATCCAGGAAGTACATCTTGATCACGAAGCGACCAAGCAGCCAATCACAAGCCTGCGTTGGTTGTTGTTGTTGTTGTCCGCCGCTGCAGTTCATTGGAGCGAAGCATAACGACTGGAGGCCGGATGCTGCCAGTCAAAGTGACTACTGGCCAATCACAGCGCGTCTTTTCCGGGACTTATCAATTCAATTCCACAGAGCTTTATTGGCATGTTTCCATCCACTTCCTGATGTTGTTCTTAGACCCGCCCCCACCTGCCTCTGATTGGCCCATAGAGGTATGGCTCCGCCCCAGAGCCTTTCTATGTCCGTGTGTAGGAGGAGCAGGGCATTGTGGGAAGTGCAGTCCTACTGGGTTTTCATACTATTTCCCTGAAGCATCAAGTTTCTTCACAAACCCACTGAAACCTACACACACTCACACAAGCACGCACATACACACACACGTGCACACACGCCCGCACACTAGCGCACACACACAAACACGCACACTAGCATCTAGCAATGTCACAAATGAATAAATAAATAAAATTAATGAATACCTAATTAGTTTAACAAGTGAATCAAACACCATATCATCACATCCTCTCATATTAATCATTCATAATAATAATAATAAGAATACACATTATTAAATATGTTCTAATAGCACACACAGACAGACAGACAGACAGGATTCCATCCATCGCCATGGGCATCGTCCAATCAGAGCCTGTCTCTGGATATTTGGTCCAATCACAGTCTGCCTCTGGCAGACGGACAGATGCTTTGTCCAATGAGAGTCCTGTCTCCGGCAGGTTTGGTCCAATCAGAGCCTGTCTCTAGATGTTTCATCCAATCACGGTCTGTCCCTAGATGTACGGTCCAATCACAGTCTGTCTCTAGATGTATCGTCCAATCACGGTCTGTCCCTAGATGAACGGTCCAATCAGAGTCTGTCTCTAGCAGGGATCCAGATGTACGGTCCAATCAGAGTCTGTCTCTAGCAGGGATCCAGATGTACGGTCCAATCAGAGTCTGTCTCTAGCAGGGATCCAGATGTTCGGACCAATCAGAGTCTGTCTAGCAGGGATCCAGATGTACGGTCCAATCAGAGTCTGTCTCTAGCAGGGATCCAGATTTTCGGACCAATCAAAGTCTGTCTCTAGCAGGGATCCAGATGTACGGTCCGCTCTGTTCTTCTATCACTGATTTCACCAACATGTAAACCTCCTCGAAGCTGTCTCCCTCCACCATCGCTATGGAAACACAGAGAGCCAATCAGGTTAAACCTCCACCATCGCTATGGAAACACAGAGAGCCAATCAGGTTAAACCTCCACCATCGCTATGGAAACACAGAGCCAATCAGGTTAAATCTCTTACCCGTATCCTTCCCATAGTTTCTTTCTGGCTGTGAGTGTGAAGAATGCCTGTTCTGAAATTGATTTTTTTTTTAATGTTGTCTACAGTAAATATGGCATTTAAATGAGAGTTCTTAGTCAAGCCAAAGGCTGAGGTATTTGGTGTGATCCCCTCTACTTTGGTGTGCACTGTCAAGACAGGCAATGGTATATGAACGGTTTAAAACTTCAGATATGTTAAGTTTGTGTTTTGTCCCAAAGATCATTGTTTTGGTTTTGATTTTGTTGATAATTAGTCTATTAGCTGAGAGCCCTGATTGTAGAGTATTGAATTGTATTTGTAAGGTTGACTGAATTAGGTAATAGATTTGTTTGTGAGGTCTAAATAACTGTCGTCAGCATAGAGTTGCACCTTACAGTCAGAGAGAGCTGAACGAAGGTCATTGATAAAAAACATGCTAAACAAAAGTGTGCCTAAGGTTGACCCTTGCGGCACACCTCTTTCTTCTTCTACCAGATCAGATTTACTTCACTGTATGATAACCACATTGTTTTCTGTTATGAAGATATGAAATGAACCAGAGTAAGGCATCATGTGACTGGTCAACTGCATAGTTTGTCTAAGAGCAGATAGTGGTCAACCAGGTCAAATGCTTTGCTTAAATCAATGAAAATGGCTCCTGTAAGGTTGCCATCAGCAGATGAGGAAAGTATGTCGTTAGTGAGTCGTTGTAGAGTGATTTGAACGGAATAATAATACATAATGTAGTGACATGGTTTACCTGTGAAAGTCCTGTTCCAGTTTGATAGGGTTAGAGGTAGGTATAGAGGTAGAGGTAGTTATAGAGGTAGAGGTTAGAGGTTATAGAGGTAGAGGTAGTTATATAGTGACATAGTTTCATAGTTTACCTGTGAAACACTCTAGAAAGTCCTGTTCCAGTTTGACAGGGTTAGAGGTAGGTATAGAGGTAGAGGTAGTTATAGAGGTAGAGGTTAGAGGTTATAGAGGTAGGTATAGAGGTAGAGGTAGTTATAGAGGTAGAGGTTAGAGGTTATAGAGGTAGGTATAGAGGTAGAGGTTAGAGGTTATAGAGGTAGAGGTTAGAGGTTATAGAGGTAGAGGTAGTTATAGAGGTAGAGGTTAGAGGTTATAGAGGTAGGTATAGAGGTAGAGGTAGTTATATAGTGACATAGTTTATATAGTTTACCTGTGAAACACTCTAGAAAGTCCTGTTCCAGTTTGATCGCTCTGTCCAAGGCTTTCCTGGCCTGTTCTTCAGACAGACGCTTGTTCAGGTCCCTGCAATTATAATTTATTATAATTTAGCAGACACTGTTAATCCAGTGATTTACAATAAGCAAGGTAATACATCATATCAATAATAATACATCATATCAATAATAATACATCATATCAATAATAATACATCATATCAATAATAATACATCAGATCAATGTATTGTATTGATATGATGTATTACCTTGCATGCATCATCAAATGCACAGAAATAGTAATGTAAGTAAAACGTAGATAGACCAAGCACCTAATCAGTATAAAACAAAATAAAAAAAATAAACGTTATAAAAACAAGAATATGTGTGTGACCGTGGTGTAATGTGTACATACAGTATATTGTTTAGGGACCGTGGTGTAATGTGTACATACAGTATATTGTTTAGGGACCGTGGTGTAATGTGTACATACAGTATATTGTTTAGGGACCGTGGTGTAATGTGTAACATACAGTATATTGTTTAGGGAGCGTGGTGTAATGTGTACATACAGTATATTGTTTAGGGACCGTGGTGTAATGTGTACATACAGTATATTGTTTAGGGACCGTGGTGTAATGTGTACATACAGTATATTGTTTAGGGACCGTGGTGTAATGTGTAACATACAGTATATTGTTTAGGGACCGTGGTGTAATGTGTAACATACAGTATATTGTTTAGGGACCGTGGTGTAATGTGTACATACAGTATATTGTTTAGGGACCGTGGTGTAATGTGTACATACAGTATATTGTTTAGGGACCGTGGTGTAATGTGTAACATACAGTATATTGTTTAGGGACCGTGGTGTAATGTGTACATACAGTATATTGTTTAGGGACCGTGGTGTAATGTGTACATACAGTATATTGTTTAGGGACCGTGGTGTAATGTGTAACATACAGTATATTGTTTAGGGACCGTGGTGTAATGTGTAACATACAGTATATTGTTTAGGGACCGTGGTGTAATGTGTACATACAGTATATTGTTTAGGGACCGTGGTGTAATGTGTACATACAGTATATTGTTTAGGGAGCGTGGTGTAATGTGTAGTTACAGTACATACAGTATATTGTTTTAGGACCGTGGTGTAATGTGTACATACAGTATATTGTTTAGGGACCGTGGTGTAATGTGTAACATACAGTATATTGTTTAGGGACCGTGGTGTAATGTGTAACATACAGTATATTGTTTAGGGACCGTGGTGTAATGTGTAACATACAGTATATTGTTTAGGGACCGTGGTGTAATGTGTACATACAGTATATTGTTTAGGGAGCGTGGTGTAATGTGTAACATACAGTATATTGTTTAGGGACCGTGGTGTAATGTGTAACATACAGTATATTGTTTAGGGAGCATGGTGTAATGTGTACATACAGTATATTGTTTAGGGACCGTGGTGTAATGTGTAACATACAGTATATTGTTTAGGGACCGTGGTGTAATGTGTACATACAGTATATTGTTTAGGGAGCGTGGTGTAATGTGTACATACAGTATATTGTTTAGGGACCGTGGTGTAATGTGTACATACAGTATATTGTTTAGGGAGCATGGTGTAATGTGTACATACAGTATATTGTTTAGGGACCGTGGTGTAATGTGTACATACAGTATATTGTTTAGGGACCGTGGTGTAATGTGTACATACAGTATATTGTTTAGGGAGCGTGGTGTAATGTGTACATACAGTATATTTTTTAGGGACCGTGATGTAATGTGTAACATACAGTATATTGTTTAGGGACCGTGGTGTAAACATACAGTATATTGTTTAGGGACCGTGGTGTAATGTGTACATACAGTATATTGTTTAGGGACCGTGGTGTAATGTGTAACATACAGTATATTGTTTAGGGACCGTGGTGTAATGTGTAACATACAGTATATTGTTTAGGGACCGTGGTGTAATGTGTAACATACAGTATATTGTTTAGGGACCGTGGTGTAATGTGTAACATACAGTATATTGTTTAGGGACCGTGGTGTAATGTGTAACATACAGTATATTGTTTAGGGACCGTGGTGTAATGTGTACATACAGTATATTGTTTAGGGACCGTGGTGTAATGTGTACATACAGTATATTGTTTAGGGACCGTGGTGTAATGTGTAACATACAGTATATTGTTTAGGGACCGTGGTGTAATGTGTAACATACAGTATATTGTTTAGGGACCGTGGTGTAATGTGTAACATACAGTATATTGTTTAGGGACCGTGGTGTAATGTGTAACATACAGTATATTGTTTAGGGACCGTGGTGTAATGTGTACATACAGTATATTGTTTAGGGACCGTGGTGTAATGTGTACATACAGTATATTGTTTAGGGACTGTGGTGTAATGTGTAACATACAGTATATTGTTTAGGGACCGTGGTGTAATGTGTACATACAGTATATTGTTTAGGGACCGTGGTGTAATGTGTACATACAGTATATTGTTTAGGGACCGTGGTGTAATGTGTAACATACAGTATATTGTTTAGGGACCGTGGTGTAATGTGTACATACAGTATATTGTTTAGGGACCGTGATGTAATGTGTACATACAGTATATTGTTTAGGGACCGTGGTGTAATGTGTAACATACAGTATATTGTTTAGGGACCGTGATGTAATGTGTACATACAGTATATTGTTTAGGGACCGTGGTGTAATGTGTAACATACAGTATATTGTTTAGGGACCGTGGTGTAATGTGTACATACAGTATATTGTTTAGGGACCGTGGTGTAATGTGTACATACAGTATATTGTTTAGGGACCGTGATGTAATGTGTACATACAGTATATTGTTTAGGGACCGTGGTGTAATGTGTACATACAGTATATTGTTTAGGGACCGTGGTGTAATGTGTACATACAGTATATTGTTTAGGGACCGTGGTGTAATGTGTAACATACAGTATATTGTTTAGGGACCGTGGTGTAATGTGTACATACAGTATATTGTTTAGGGACCGTGGTGTAATGTGTACATACAGTATATTGTTTAGGGACCGTGATGTAATGTGTACATACAGTATATTGTTTAGGGACCGTGGTGTAATGTGTAGTTACAGTACATACAGTATATTGTTTAGGGACCGTGGTGTAATGTGTAACATACAGTATATTGTTTAGGGACCGTGGTGTAATGTGTACATACAGTATATTGTTTAGGGACCGTGGTGTAATGTGTAGTTACAGTACATACAGTATATTGTTTAGGGGCCGTGGTGTAATGTGTACATACAGTATATTGTTTAGGGACCGTGGTGTAATGTGTACATACAGTATATTGTTTAGGGACTGTGGTGTAATGTGTACATACAGTATATTGTTTAGGGACCGTGGTGTAATGTGTAAATACAGTATATTGTTTAGGGACCGTGATGTAATGTGTACATACAGTATATTGTTTAGGGACTGTGGTGTAATGTGTACATACAGTATATTGTTTAGGGACCGTGGTGTAATGTGTAACATACAGTATATTGTTTAGGGACCGTGGTGTAATGTGTACATACAGTATATTGTTTAGGGACCGTGGTGTAATGTGTAACATACAGTATATTGTTTAGGGACCGTGGTGTAATGTGTACATACAGTATATTGTTTAGGGACCGTGGTGTAATGTGTAACATACAGTATATTGTTTAGGGACCGTGGTGTAATGTGTACATACAGTATATTGTTTAGGGACCGTGGTGTAATGTGTACATACAGTATATTGTTTAGGGACCGTGATGTAATGTGTACATACAGTATATTGTTTAGGGACCGTGGTGTAATGTGTAGTTACAGTACATACAGTATATTGTTTAGGGACCGTGGTGTAATGTGTACATACAGTATATTGTTTAGGGACCGTGGTGTAATGTGTAACATACAGTATATTGTTTAGGGACCGTGGTGTAATGTGTACATACAGTATATTGTTTAGGGACCGTGGTGTAATGTGTAACATACAGTATATTGTTTAGGGACCGTGGTGTAATGTGTACATACAGTATATTGTTTAGGGACCGTGATGTAATGTGTAACATACAGTATATTGTTTAGGGAGCGTGATGTAATGTGTACATACAGTATATTGTTTAGGGACCGTGGTGTAATGTGTACATACAGTATATTGTTTAGGGACCGTGGTGTAATGTGTACATACAGTATATTGTTTAGGGACCGTGATGTAATGTGTACATACAGTATATTGTTTAGGGACCGTGGTGTAATGTGTAACATACAGTATATTGTTTAGGGACCGTGGTGTAATGTGTACATACAGTATATTGTTTAGGGACCGTGGTGTAATGTGTAACATACAGTATATTGTTTAGGGACCGTGGTGTAATGTGTCCATACAGTATATTGTTTAGGGACCGTGATGTAATGTGTAACATACAGTATATTGTTTAGGGAGCGTGATGTAATGTGTACATACAGTATATTGTTTAGGGACCGTGGTGTAATGTGTACATACAGTATATTGTTTAGGGACCGTGGTGTAATGTGTACATACAGTATATTGTTTAGGGACCGTGATGTAATGTGTACATACAGTATATTGTTTAGGGACCGTGGTGTAATGTGTAACATACAGTATATTGTTTAGGGACCGTGGTGTAATGTGTACATACAGTATATTGTTTAGGGACCGTGATGTAATGTGTAACATACAGTATATTGTTTAGGGAGCGTGATGTAATGTGTACATACAGTATATTGTTTAGGGACCGTGGTGTAATGTGTACATACAGTATATTGTTTAGGGACCGTGGTGTAATGTGTACATACAGTATATTGTTTAGGGACCGTGATGTAATGTGTACATACAGTATATTGTTTAGGGACCGTGGTGTAATGTGTAACATACAGTATATTGTTTAGGGACCGTGGTGTAATGTGTACATACAGTATATTGTTTAGGGACCGTGATGTAATGTGTACATACAGTATATTGTTTAGGGACCGTGGTGTAATGTGTACATACAGTATATTGTTTAGGGACCGTGATGTAATGTGTAACATACAGTATATTGTTTAGGGACCGTGGTGTAATGTGTACATACAGTATATTGTTTAGGGACCGTGGTGTAATGTGTACATACAGTATATTGTTTAGGGACCGTGGTGTAATGTGTAACATACAGTATATTGTTTAGGGACCGTGATGTAATGTGTACATACAGTATATTGTTTAGGGACCGTGGTGTAATGTGTACATACAGTATATTGTTTAGGGACCGTGATGTAATGTGTAACATACAGTATATTGTTTAGGGACCGTGGTGTAATGTGTACATACAGTATATTGTTTAGGGACCGTGGTGTAATGTGTACATACAGTATATTGTTTAGGGACCGTGGTGTAATGTGTAACATACAGTATATTGTTTAGGGACCGTGGTGTAATGTGTACATACAGTATATTGTTTAGGGACCGTGGTGTAATGTGTACATACAGTATATTGTTTAGGGACCGTGGTGTAATGTGTACATACAGTATATTGTTTAGGGACCGTGGTGTAATGTGTAGTTACAGTACATACAGTATATTGTTTAGGGACCGTGGTGTAATGTGTAGTTACAGTACATACAGTATATTGTTTAGGGACCGTGGTGTAATGTGTAGTTACAGTACATACAGTATATTGTTTAGGGACCGTGGTCGTATAAAGATGGCGATGGGTTGAAGGTGAGCAGCTTGGAGTCGCCTCACTGCGTTGGCAGAGACGTCTAGGATGCAATGTTTACCCTGCTGTAATACACACACACATAAACAATACATTATATACACACACACATAAACAATACATTATACACACACACACATAAACAATACATTATATACACACACACATAAACAATACATTATATACACACACACATAAACAATACATTATATACACACACACATAAACAATACATTATATACACACACACATAAACAATACATTATATACACACACACATAAACAATACATTATATACACACACACACACATAAACAATACATTATATACACACACACATAAACAATACATTATATACACACACACACATAAACAATACATTATATACACACACATAAACAATACATTATATACTCACACACAAACAATACATTATATACACACACACATAAACAATACATTATATACACACACACATAAACAATACATTATATACACACACACATAAACAATACATTATATACACACACACATAAACAATACATTATATACACACACACATAAACAATACATTATATACACACACACATAAACAATACATTATATACACACACACACACACAAAAACAATACATTATATACACACACACACAAAAACAATACATTATATACACACACACATAAACAATACATTATATACACACACACATAAACAATACATTATATACACACACACACACACATAAACAATACATTATATACACACACACACACATAAACAATACATTATACACACACACACATAAACAATACATTATATATATATACACACACACACACATAAACAATACATTATATACACACACACACATAAACAATACATTATATACACACACACATAAACAATACATTATATACACACACACACACACACACATAAACAATACATTATATATACACACACACATAAACAATACATTATATACACACACACACACAAAAACAATACATTATATACACACACACATAAACAATACATTATACACACACACATAAACAATACATTATATACACACACACATAAACAATACATTATATACACACACACATAAACAATACATTATATACACACACACATAAACAATACATTATATACACACACACACACACAAAAACAATACATTATATACACACACACACAAAAACAATACATTATATACACACACACATAAACAATACATTATATACACACACACATAAACAATACATTATATACACACACACACACACATAAACAATACATTATATACACACACACACACATAAACAATACATTATACACACACACACATAAACAATACATTATATATATATACACACACACACACATAAACAATACATTATATACACACACACACATAAACAATACATTATATACACACACACATAAACAATACATTATATACACACACACACACACACACATAAACAATACATTATATATACACACACACATAAACAATACATTATATACACACACACACACAAAAACAATACATTATATACACACACACATAAACAATACATTATACACACACACATAAACAATACATTATATACACACACACACATAAACAATACATTATATACACACACACACATAAACAATACATTATATACACACACACATAAACAATACATTATATACACACACACACACATAAACAATACATTATATACACACACACATAAACAATACATTATATACACACACACACACAAAAACAATACATTATATACACACACACATAAACAATACATTATATACACACACACATAAACAATACATTATATACACACACACACAAAAACAATACATTATATACACACACACACAAAAACAATACATTATATACACACACACATAAACAATACATTATATACACACACACACACACAAAAACAATACATTATATACACACACACATAAACAATACATTATATACACACACACATAAACAATACATTATATACACACACACACACACAAAAACAATACATTATATACACACACACATAAACAATACATTATATACACACACACATAAACAATACATTATATACACACACACATAAACAATACATTATATACACCCACACATAAACAATACATTATACAGATACACACACACACACATAAACAATACATTATATACACACACGTGCACAGAGTACAATTTACAATTTAGGCATTTATTTAGAGTGTCTTAAAATAATCAAGGTAAACACATACATAGAATGCAGAGAGACAGTGTAGCGTCTCAGTAAACTATAGGATCGTAGAACGCAGAGAGACAGCGTAGCGTCTCAGTAAACTATAGGATCATAGAACGCAGAGAGACAGCGTAGCGTCTCAGTAAACTATAGGATCATAGAACGCAGAGAGACAGCGTAGTGTCTCAGTAAACTATAGGATCATAGAACGCAGAGAGACAGCGTAGCGTCTCAGTAAACTATAGGATCGTAGAACGCAGAGAGACAGTGTAGCGTCTCAGTAAACTATAGGATCATAGAACGCACAGAGACAGCGTAGCGTCTCAGTAAACTCAGTAAACTATAGGATCGTAGAACGCACAGAAACAGCGTAGCGTCTCAGTAAACTATAGGATCATAGAACGCAGAGAGACAGTGTAGCGTCTCAGTAAACTATAGGATCATAGAACGCACAGAGACAGCGTAGCGTCTCAGTAAACTCAGTAAACTATAGGATCGTAGAACGCACAGAAACAGCGTAGCGTCTCAGTAAACTATAGGATCATAGAATGCAGAGAGACAGCGTAGCGTCTCAGTAAACTATAGGATCATAGAACGCAGAGAGACAGCGTAGAGTCTCAGTAAACTATAGGATCATAGAATGCACAGAGACAGCGTAGCGTCTCAGTAAACTATAGGATCGTAGAACGCACAGAGACAGCGTAGCGTCTCAGTAAACTATAGGATCGTAGAACGCACAGAGACAGTGTAGCGTCTCAGTAAACTATAGGATCATAGAACGCACAGAGACAGCGTCTTACTGTCTGTCTGTCTCACCTGTTCGGCCACCTGTCTCACACTCTCCACAGAGGTTCCATACAGATGGTTGTTGTATTGCCCCGCCTCGATGAAGCGATGTGATTGGATGTCTCTCTCCATCTGTTCCCGTGACGACACAAAGTGGTAGTCACGCCCGTCCACCTCATACTCCCTCTGGGGGCGGGTCGTATCTGGAGACATACATTACATCATCATGATGTCACAGTAACATCATACTCCCTCTGGGGGTGGGTCGTATCTGGAGACATACATTACATCACCATGATGTCACAGTAACATCATACTCCCTCTGGGGGCGAGTTGTATCTGGAGACATACATTACATCACCATGATGTCACAGTAACATCATACTCCCTCTGGGGGCGAGTCGTATCTGGAGACATACATTACATCACCATGATGTCACAGTAATATCACCTCATACTCCCTCTGGGGGCGAATCGTATCTGGAGACGTACATTACATCATCATGATGTCACAGTAACATCACCTCATACTCCCTCTGGGGGCGGGTCGTATCTGGAGACATACATTACATCACCATGATGTCACATTAACATCACCATGATGATTCATATCCATACAGTAAAATCATTATGATGTCACAGTAACATCATCATGATGTTTCATATCCATACAGTAACATCATCATGATGTTTCATATCCATACAGTAACATCATCATGATGTCACAGTAACATCATGATGTTTCATATCTATATGAGTATAAATATGAAAGTCATAAGAACATATAATAGTACCAATAAGACGCCATAAGGGCGAGAAGAGACACACTGAAACATCAGAGCTTCTTAATACGGTCCAGTTAAGAAGCAGGAGTTAAACTGTTAATCTGGTTGAGTCATCACTGTGATGTCAGAACAGGTCAGCTACATCCAGTCATCACTGTGATGTCAGAACAGGTCAGCTACATCCAGTCATCACTGTGATGTCAGAACAGGTCAGCTACATCCAGTCATCACTGTGATGTCAGAACAGGTCAGCTACATCCTGTCATCGTTGTGATGTCAGAACAGGTCAGCTACATCCTGTCATCGTTGTGATGTCAGAACAGGTCAGCTACATCCTGTCATCGTTGTGATGTCAGAACAGGTCAGCTACATCCTGTCATCGTTGTGATGTCAGAACAGGTCAGCTACATCCTGTCATCGTTGTGATGTCAGAACAGGTCAGCTACATCCTGTCATCGTTGTGATGTCAGAACAGGTCAGCTACATCCTGTCATCGTTGTGATGTCAGAACAGGTCAGCTACATCCTGTCATCCTTGTGATGTCAGAACATCATCATTGTGATGTCAGAACAGGTCAGCTACATCCTGTCATCGTTGTGATGTCAGAACATCATCATTGTGATGTCAGTATTAACCTTGCAAGGCCAAATGTTGCCATGGCAACATTTATATTCCATAAAAAAAAAGAGTTTAAATAATTAGTTTTCCTGTTCTTTTTTCACCTAAACATCACCATTAAATCATATTGTTTAGTTTTACAATGCTATTGGCCAGGATATTTAAATCCTATTGTTTAGTATTACAATGCCATTGGCCAGGATATTTGCATATGCAGGTCGACTATGTCATTATGGACGTCCCTGCCGATCGACTTTAATCGACTTTTATATAAAAGCATTGTTTAAGCTTTTATTTGGGTTAATAGACAGAGCGAAACGGTTTCCTTACCTTCAGCTGGTAATAACACGAGACCGTGAAAAAAAAAGGATACGATTATGACGTCACCGCTAAACCAGGCCTTTCTGTTTACATTAGCTTCTGCTAGCCGTTAGGCTCAATGCAAACCATCCGACCCTTACGCAGCTTCACTAGGTCGGATTTTGATTCGGAAACTTTCTGTGTGGCGTCTGTATACGTTCTGCTGCCCAGACCGATGGTGTTTTAGACGATCAAGCACGAATTGAACAGTATTGAGCTCAGATGGCGGGCTGCAGATCTCCCATTGTGAGTCAATGGAGCGACGTCACTTTCCCATCCTTTACTCATGGTTTATACATGGCTTCTTCTGAAGGTTTTAGTGTTACGATGGTGCACTCTAGTGGTCTTTTTGTGGTGGTATATCATCATGGCTTTGAAAACAATGAAATTATACCCTATCATGTTGATAAAATATAGCTATTTCCTGGCGTTATTAGCACACATTCATATTTTAAGTTGGCTGGCAATGGGTTTTAAAGGGACAGTATAATAATAACAGTGGGCAGTAGGACCAGTAGGGGGCAGTAGTGAGTCTTACGAGGGACACAGGAACCAAACTTGTCGGGGAACTCGGACAGAAGGTCGTCGTTCACTCGGTCCTTGGTCGGGCCGAGGATGATGATCGGCCGAGCGTAGTCCACTACACAGAGAGAGAGAGAGAGAGAGGTGTATTATACATTGTGATGTTTAATATCATGTATAATTAGATACATTAATTAACAGTAATTAATTAAACTGACCTTCAGTCTGGATGACGAGCTCATAACTCTGAATGAATCCATCTGTACCTGAACACACACACACACACACGCACACACACGCGCACGCGCACACGCACACGCACGCACGCACGCACGCACGCACGCACGCACGCACGCACGCACGCACACACACACACACACACACACACACACACACATTACATTAATGCACAGATATACATATCAGTATGAACGCACATACGTAGCCACGCACGCACAGGTGTCTTACCTTTGTGGTTGATTCTGGACCATTCTTTTCTCTCCACTCTGACAGACAGACAGACACACACACACACACACACACACACACACACACACACACACACACACAGAGAGAGATAGAGATAGAGTCGTCATTAAAATTGGTGATAAATCAAATTAAAATCAACAAATAAAGTGAAATCATACCACTCTTCCATCCACTGATAAGGTGAATATTAACATGTTCATTAGATAAACACCATCCACTGATAAGGTGAATATTAACATGTTCATTAGATAACCACTAGGTGGCACTATTTCCCCAGTCAGTGGGAGCTATATTTCCGTCCATGCCCTTATACCCCTTATCACTAATATTTTGAAAAACATTTTAATATACTTCAAATAGCTGAAATTAGATCAACAGTAGGTTATTAGGTTAGGGTTAGGTAGGTTAGATCAACAGTAGGTTATTAGGTTAGGGTTAGGTAGGTTAGGGTTAGGGTTAGGGTTAGGGTTAGGTAGGTTAGCCCAGTGTTGTTTAGAAGAGAATTAGATCAACAGTAGGTTATTAGGTTAGGGTTAGGTAGGTTAGCCCAGTGTTGTTTAGAAGAGAATTAGATCAACAGTAGGTTATTAGGTTAGGGGTAGGGTTAGGGTTAGGTAGGTTAGCCCAGTGTTGTTTAGAAGAGAGTGGCGTCACGTTTTGATCTCGCCGCAGACACGAAGTGGCGTCGCACGGAGCCTGTTCTCATTCTTAGCGAGCCTCTGCTGCTCTTCAGCCCCGCCCCCATTATAACCCATTATAACCCATTATAACCCAGGCATTTTCACTCTCTGGTAAGTAGACTAAATCACCTCTTTTTCCTGCTTTTAACGCATTCACAGGCCTCTCCAAGGTAGACAACATTATTAGAAGGGGGAAAAAGACGTGATTCAGTCTACTTACCAGCGAGTGAAAATGCCTTGGTTATAATGGGGGGGGGGGGGGGGGGGGCTGAAGAGCAGCAGAGGCTGGCTAGGAATGAGAACAGGCTCCAGTAAGCTAGGCTAAGCTAGCTACTTCCATAGCTTTCCACGCTTACAATGGGAGTCGACGTAAGTATCATAACTCTCTCCATTCTATGGGTCTGGGTTAGCCTACAGTAGGTTAGGTTAGGGTTAGGTAGGTTAGCCTACATTAAGCTGGCCATACACTAACAGATAATCGGGCCCGACTGAATCGGGTAGAATTAAACACTACAGGATCATTTTTCCAGATTCTCTGACCAGATAATCTAAACGGGCTCACACTTGCCGTTTCGAAAAGTCGGGCGCTCCGCAAGCTACGGGATTCTATTCAGATTGAGTCGGGCTTGAACACAGCAATAATAAATAATATAATGAATACAAAATGTCACGGGGACTGTTCGCCTTGGAACACACACACACGCATGCACACACAAACAAACACATTAACGTGTTATCCACACAACACACCATCGCATCGCTTCGCGCAATGGAGAAAAAAAACACGCTTCAATAAGGAATTTGTGTCCCATTTTGATGATAATATGAGTTCACTTTGACACGTTTCATGTCCATCCATGCCTCTGTTCAACTCTGACTTTTACCCTCTCTCTCCGCTGCTAAACTGGTCAAGTGCGGCATGCTGTCTGCTTCTCATGATATAAAACAAACCCGCATTGAGTTTTAATTCCCATCGCAAGCAATCATGATACAACCTGGGCGGATGGATGTGGAAGGTATGAAAGGTGTGTCTGCGTGCACGAGCGTGTGCATGTATGTGTGTGTGTGTGTGAGAGAGAGAGAGAGAGAGAGAGGGAAGGAGGGAGAGATGGAGAGAGAAAAAGAGAGAAATCTGTCGATCAGCAGCTGTGTTTATCTCGGTCACCTGCTGCTGTTCCAGACGAGGGATCCCAGAAAAATATCAAACATGTATGAAAAGAGTCGGGCTGACCCCGATCGTCCTCCGAGCCACTCGGCTGGGCTCAGATTGAATCTGTGAGACCTCACGCTAGACGACATTTATGCCCGATAGTCGGGCCCGTTTCAGTCGGAGGCAGCCTGACTGTCGGGAGGGTAATTAAATGCCCCGATTATCGGGTAGTGTATTGCCAGCTTTAGGCTCTAACCTTAGTTTAGAGGGTATGAAGCCCACTTCCTCTAAGGTTAGGGTAATGAGATAAACAGTAGGGTAGGCTAGGGTTAGGCTAGGGTTAGGTTAGGTTAGGGTTAGGTAGGGTTAGGTAGGGTTAGGTAGGTTAGTTACATTAAGCTCTAACCTTAGTTTAGAGGGTATGAAGCCCACTTCCTCTAAGGTTAGGGTAATGAGATAAACAGTAGGGTTAGGCTAGGGTTAGGTTAGGGTTAGGTAGGGTTAGGTAGGTTAGTTACATTAAGCTCTAACCTTAGTTTAGAGGGTATGAAGCCCACTTCCTCTAAGGTTAGGGTAATGAGATAAACAGTAGGGTTAGGCTAGGGTTAGGTTAGGGTTAGGTAGGTTAGTTACATTAAGCTCTAACCTTAGTTTAGAGGGTATGAAGCCCACTTCATCTAAGGTTAGGGTAATGAGATAAACAGTAGGGTAGGCTAGGGTTAGGTAGGTTAGGGTTAGGTAGGTTAGGGTTAGGTAGGGTTAGGTAGGTTAGTTACATTAGGCTCTAACCTTAGTTTAGAGGGTATGAAGCCCACTTCCTCTAAGGTTAGGGTAATGAGATAAACAGTAGGGTTAGGCTAGGGTTATGTAGGTTAGGGTAGGCTAGGGTTAGGTTAGGTTAGGGTTAGGTAGGTAACCTTAGTTTAGAGGGTATGAAGCCCACTTCCTCTAAGGTTAGGGTAATGAGATAAACAGTAGGGTTAGGCTAGGGTTATGTAGGTTAGGGTAGGCTAGGGTTAGGTAGGTTAGGGTTAGGTAGGGTAGGGTTAGGTAGGGTTAGGTAGGTTAGTTACATTAAGCTCTAACCTTAGTTTAGAGGGTATGAAGCCCATTTCCTCTAAGGTTAGGGTAATGAGATAAACAGTAGGGTAGGCTAGGGTTAGGTTAGGTTAGGGTAGGCTAGGTTTAGGTTAGGTTAGGGTTAGGTAGGTAACCTTAGTTTAGAGGGTATGAAGCCCACTTCCTCCAGCTCCCCCTGCTGGTTGAGTCGTCTGGCCTGCCACCATTCGTCGTCGGAGCTGTCAATCACGTGAAGCACCTCCCCAAAGTTGAAGTCCAAGGCTTGTGATAGGACGCCACAGTCCCACTGCTTGTTGTAGTCAAACAGAGCCCTGCAACCAAGCATGATTGTTGTAGTCAACACTGGTGCATATACACACTACACATAAACACCCATTATACAATATACACTGGCGCCTATTCAATGGAACAAAGGGGAGCAACGGCTTCCCCAGATCTGCCGCCCCCCCCCCCCCCCCCCCCCCCCCCGCGCAGGAATATTGCGTGCCGATCAAACAACGTGAATCGCTTTTGCGTACTTATTTAATTATTTATTTAGCGTCAGACCCTAGCTCTGGCGTCACTTACTGCACGTTAACACATACGTCCTTTAAGTAGACCTAAAAATAAAAGTAGTGTGTTGACTAATCATTACAATGTCTCTTATTTCTCTTATTTTGAAATCCGATTTTAGAGGAAGTCAGTCATGACAGCTGCCATGACACTCGAAACTCTCGTGTAACTAAGTAAACACGGACCCACGTGGATTAAAAACAATATATTAGCCACAGTCCATATTGACGATAGGATATTTAAACCATGCTGTGACTTAAACAAGAACACACTTTGGAAATACGGCACGTTAACCTCTCGGAAATCTCCGCAGCAGCATTCAGTATTATGTGAGTTGATCATCTCATCTGTCTGTCTCTCTCATGCTGGTTTATGTCGCATCACAAGGCTTTCACGTTGTGGGAGCAGAGCTTGTAGCTCCAATAAAACGCTTGCTGTGCAGTTATCAGGTGCAAACGTATTTTCTCTTTACTAGGCTATTATTTATATTGTCTTGCATGAGCAACTACGACGAGATGTGGCGTGCAGCATATCTTGATACAATCTGCCGTCATAGTTCTCCATCTATTCATCATTGCTTTTAACAATGGCACTGTTAAATAGGATAACTATTTAATGTGCAGCTCTGAAAGGCTTGCACTGTAGACCTAGTGTTCTATTTATTTGGTCATGTCAGAGCCTATTAAAAAAAGGGTGCGCACCAAGCAACATATCCAGGTCCTCCTCTGAAGCCCCCAAAGACACCCGAAAATGACTTAATAAAGGAAACCCGTTTTAGTCGACTTTATACCCAAAAATACCCATTTTAGACGACTTTATAACCACAAATACTCGATTTTTCGTGGCACCGCTTCCCGGCGCCAAAAAGAAAAAAAAAGAAAAAAAGAATCCAGGATTTGTGCTCCCCCTAGTGGGGACAGAGTTAGGCGCCGGTGGTAGTCAAACAATGTTCTGCAACCAATCATGATTGTTGTAGTCAAACAATGTTCTGCAACCAAGCATGATTGTTGTGGACAAACAATGCTCTGCAACCAAGCATGATTGTTGAAGTCAAACAATGCTCTGCAACCAAGCATGATTGTTGTAGTCAAACAATGTTCTGCAACCAAGCATGATTGTTGTAGTCAAACAATGCTCTGCAACCAATCATGATTGTTGAAGTCAAACAATGCTCTGCAACCAAGCATGATTGTTGTAGTCAAACAATGCTCTGCAACCAAGCATGATTGTTGTAGTCAAACAATGCTCTGCAACCAAGCATGATTGTTGTGGACAAACAATGCTCTGCAACCAAGCATGATTGTTGTGGACAAACAATGCTCTGCAACCAAGCATGATTGTTGTGGACAAACAATGTTCTGCAACCAATCATGATTGTTGTAGTCAAACAATGCTCTGCAACCAAGCATGATTGTTGTGGACAAACAATGCTCTGCAACCAAGCATGATTGTTGTGGACAAACAATGCTCTGCAACCAAGCATGATTGTTGTGGACAAACAATGTTCTGTTATGAAGTGGAAACACCATTTAGATGTCCTGAGCATGACGTTAAACTGCTCCTGTGTGTGTGTGTGTGTGTGTGTGTGTGTGTGTGTGTGCGTGTGTGTGTGTGTGTGTGTGTGTGTGTGTGTGTGTGTGTGTGTGTGTGTGTGTGTACCTGACATAGAAGCTTCCAGAGGTGTGTGTGTTGTTCATCATCTGTTCTCTGAGGTCATGGATCTTAGCCTCGAAGCGGCTGTACTCTGTGCACGCACGCACACACACACACACACACACACACACACACACACACACACACACACACACACACACACACACACACACACACACACAGAATATAAAGGCATGTTATTTCACATCATAACATCTTTACCAGCCTAGTAAACCACCAACCTCCGTAATCCAGAAGGATTCCAATGAAATGCTTTCCGGAAGACGGTTTACGAGGCTGCATCTTTTATCCTAGCCTGATTTCAGACTCTGAGCTGAGCTTGAGTCTGACATTGTCCCATTAGGGTTAGGGTTAGGGTTGAGTCTGACATTGTCCCATTAGGGTTAGGGTTAGGGTTGAGTCTGACATTGTCCCATTAGGGTTAGGGTTAGGGTTGAGTCTGACATTGTCCCATTAGGGTTAGGGTTAGGGTTGAGTCTGACATTGTCCCATTAGGGTTAGGGTTAGGGTTGAGTCTGACATTGTTCCATTGACAAGAGATTTCAAAGGGGAGGGGATTTGAAATTAGAAATTCCTAATCACAAGAGATCTGGTGGGAGGGGTTGTGTTTGACTTGTGTACACAAAAACATTCCCCCCTCCCCCTCCCCTCTATGACAGGCATCAAACAGGTCGTTGTCTTTGATGCTAACGAGGTAAGCACAACCCCCTTTGAAGATCAAAGAGAGCAATTAAGAGCTTTGGCTGAACCCCCCCCCCCCCCCCATACACTGTTTCTGTTGATTTTCAAAAGTTAGACCCACCCCCTCCTCCGTCTAGCATTGATATCATTGGCTGGTACGCCAAGATATCAAGTTAAGCATCATATGACAACACCAGACCAAGAGAACCAATCCGCTCAGAGAGTGGGCGGGTCTATGGGCTGGAGCCAAATCATTGAATCGTATCGCATTGAACCAACATGAATGAACCAATATCGTCCATGTATGGTGATACGTATCGTATGGCTGTTAAAGGGTTCTGGTCTGTACTGTGTTACTACCATATATGGTAACATGATGGTTGTCATGGTTACCTTCTGGTCTGTACTGTGTTACTATGGTAACATGATGGTTGTCATGGTCACCTTCTGGTCTGTACTGTGTTACTACCATATATGGTGTTACCTTCTGGTCTGTACTGTGTTACTATGGTAACATGATGGTTGTCATGGTTACCTTCTGGTCTGTACTGTGTTACTACCATATATGGTGTTACCTTCTGGTCTGTACTGTGTTACTATGGTAACCGTCTGTCCAGCGTTCTTCAGAGCGGCCGCTGCTTGCTCATGGGTCGCATGTCTGAGATCTGAACCATTGACCTGTCAATCACACACACACACACACACACACACACACACACAGACACACACAGACACAGACACACACAGACAGACAGACAGACAGACAGACAGACAGACAGACAGACAGACAGACAGACAGACAGACAGACAGACAGACACGTATATTGTATAATGGTTGTCTATTAGGTGTGTATAGAATATTTACACTAATAATCTGGTCTCCTTTATAAAGTTGTCCAGTTAGGTCAGCTGGTCCTCTATATAGATGGTATATATATATATATATATATATATATATATATATATATATATATATATATATATAATATGTATTAATATTTACACTAATAATCTGGTCTCCCTTGTACAGTTGTCCAGTCAGATCAGCTGGTCCTCCCGCCAGGATGAAGGAGATGAAGATTCCTTCTCCATCTTCTCCTCCTACGATGTTGAAACCAAGGCCTGAAGAGCCGCGATGCACCATCACCCTGCGCACGTCCCTACACAAACACACACACACGCACGCACGCACGCACGCACGCACGCACGCACGCACGCACACACACACACACACACACACACACACACACACACACACACACACACACACACTTGTTTTTTTTATCTGGAGTAGGGTCATCATCTCAAACTACAAGGTTAATCTCCCTATCCTGGCGTAACCAGACCGACCTGCCACCCTAACCCTAACCCTAACCCTAACCCTAACCAGACCGACCTGCCATTGCAAAGAGAAGTTGTCCTTCAGGCCAGATCAGTTGTTCAAAGATTGCATGGCTCACAAGTCGTGAGGAACCAACCGGGGCTCAGTATGCAAATGCTGGGCGTCATTAGGGTGACCAGATGTCCACCTTTGGGTGGGACAGTCCCACATTTCCCTGACTTTTCAGGCGTCCCCCAAATTGAGACGCTGTCCCACATTGTGACTGTCAGGCTCTAATAAATCAAGCTAGTATGGACACTTTTATTTTGTTGAGAGACAAACTTCAAAGGAGCCGCAGCAGCATCGTTGATCTAAACTTCTCTTCTTCTCTGCTTCTCTTCATATGTTATCCCGAATTCTGCACCCAAGATACCCAGAAATAGGGCAAATTCTACAACGAGTTGAGCGAACCAGTTCATTGAAGTGATACGACTATAGCCTATGACATCAAGGAATTTTAAGAAATAAGTTGCTATAACTCCATCGCCCGCCCGTCCCACATTGTCCCACACAAGCGGTACTTCTGTCCCTCAAATGAACAATTTGGATCTGGTCACCCTAGGCGTCATCAACGCCCACTTTTATGCCCGTCACGCACTGCGTGCAGAAACCAAGTCGCGCTGCTATTGGTGCATCAAAGGTGCATGTGTTGCGGGCCTGTAGAGTCAGACCTGTTGTTTGCAGCACCATAGTAACATTGTCTGGGTTTCCCAAAGTGATTTTATCGTAGCTCACACATGGTCGTAGAGACCGAGCCCTGACCGTCATGTTCCTGTGTTTACATGAGTTCAGGCAGAGAGACTTATTTAACCTCCAACACCAACATTCACATTTCACAAAGTCCTTAATGAAGTCTCACTCCTGTCTAAATACGGTACGGCATTCTATGGGGCTTTTAAGCCGTGACATCATTTTGTAGTCAGACCTCCAAGCAGATTTATGGTCAATATCTGTCCCTCGCTATTTCAACAGATCTGAGACAAAAATAACGACTAAAGTATAATCCTACCACTTTCCTTTCAACAACCTACATGTGTATGTGTATGTGTATGTGTATGTGTATGTACATGTACTGTACATGTACATGTACATGTACATGTACATGTACATGTACAGTACATGTACAGTACATGTACATGTACATGTACAGTACATGTACATGTACATGTACATGATGGGAGCGAGCTACAGGCTGCTACAGGTGCAGCTCTCCACCAATGAGTGGACAGGTTGTCAGAGTGAATGGGTACCAGCTACTGTAACTGTAATGTAATGTACAGTTACAGCTACTGTAACTGTAATGTAATGTACAGTTACAGCTACTGTAACTGTAATGTAATGTACAGTTACAGCTACAGTAACTGTAATGTAATGTACAGTTACAGCTACTGTAACTGTAATGTAATGTACAGTTACAGCTACTGTAACTGTAATGTAATGTACAGTTACAGCTACAGTAACTGTAATGTAATGTACAGTTACAGCTACTGTAACTGTAATGTAAATCTGACAAGCTGCTCCTCATTACGGCCAAGCTAAAGTAATGACAATAATAATGATTATCAATAAAAATAAAATAATTACCTGGAGTAATAATAATGATTATCTGGAGTAATAAAATAATTACCTGGAGTAATAAAATAATTACCTGGAGTAATAATAACAATAATAATGATTATCAATAAAAATAATAAATTACCTGGAGTAATAATAATGATTATCAATAAAAATAATAAATTACCTGGAGTAATAATGATATAATAATAATATAATAATAATTACCTGGAGTAATAAAATAAATTACCTGGAGTAATAAAATAAATTACCTGGAGTAATCGTCATCTCCCATCAGGCCTCTGGAAATCGGGGAGTATCGCCGTGGCGAGGGAGGGGGAAGGGCTTGTGGGTAATCTGACAAATAATCTGCCTCCATGTAGGCTGCAACAAACACCAACACAAGATACACAAAACATACACAACATCAAATAATCTGCCTCCATGTAGGCTGCAACAAACACCAACACAAGATACACAAAACATACACAACATCAAATAATCTGCCTCCATGTAGGCTGCAACAAACACCAACACAAGATACACAAAACATACACAACATCAAATAATCTGCCTCCATGTAGGCTGCAACAAACACCAACACAAGATACACAAAACATACACAACATCAAATAATCTGCCTCCATGTAGGCTGCAACAAACAACAACACAAGATACACAAAACATACACAACACCAGCATACATACACAACAGTCCAAGTTTTCATTCACTCGTCTCGTCTCCAGTCCAAGTTTTCATTGACTCGGTCTCATCTCGCCCGTCATTTTAATCTTGACTCGATGTGGGACTCTTCCCCCACCGAGTCCCATTCACATTAACAGTATAAACATTATTATACCCATATATTATACCCATATATTATACCCATATATTATACCCATATCAAGAGGAGCATTATAAGAGAGCTGTCTGGTGCTTTTCATTGATGAATTACTAGATGATGATGATGTGTAAATGGTTAGTAAGAAAACCCATACTTTGATGTTAAATCATGTCCTGAGAACCCCATAACCCTAACCCTAACCCTAGAACCCCATGACGTCATACATAGATCTATATTCTTCCATCTACAACTTTTTGTGGTCACATGTTCAGATACTGGATTCTGATTGGCTTAAAACAGTGGTAAATCAGTCACATGGACCCCGCCCACTGTTGTGTTGCAGTTGTATAACTAAATAACCTTGCAAGTTACAACTGTGTTTTCTTTCATTTAGATGGTAGAAGTGGTAGAAAAGCAATTTACCATTCGAGGGTTGTGTGGCACAACCCTGAAACAGTGGTAAATCAGCCAACAACCCACTCCCTCTCATGGCTTACTTTTACCCTCAAAGTGCACCAGAGTAAATCGTTTAACTTACAGATGCATAGAAAACCAGCCAGACCATCTGCTACGTCACCTCCCCTCCCTCTCCTCTCTCTCCATGTTTGGAGTCTCTGCTACGTCACCTCCCCTCCCTCTCCTCTCTCTCCATGTTTGGAGTCTCTGCTACGTCACCTCCCCTCCCTCTCCTCTCTCTCCATGTTTGGAGTCTCTGCTACGTCACCTCCCCTCCCTCTCCTCTCTCTCCATGTTTGGAGTCTCTGCTACGTCCCCCCCCCCCCCCCCTCTCCTCTCCCTCCATGTTTGGAGTCTCTGCTACGTCACCCCCCCCCCCCCCCCCCCTCTCCTCTCTCTCCATGTTTGGAGTCTCTGCTACGTCACCTCCCCTCCCTCTCCTCTCTCTCCATGTTTGGAGTCTCTGCTACGTCACCTCCCTCTCCTCTCTCTCCATGTTTGGAGTCTCTGCTACGTCACCTCCCTCTCCTCTCTCTCCATGTTTGGAGTCTCTGCTACGTCACCTCCCCTCCCTCTCCTCTCTCTCCATGTTTGGAGTCTCTGCTACGTCACCTCACCTCCCTCTCCTCTCTCTCCATGTTTGGAGTCTCTGCTACGTCACCTCACCTCCCTCTCCTCTCTCTCCATGTTTGGAGTCTCTGCTACGTCACCTCACCTCCCTCTCCTCTCTCTCCATGTTTGGAGTCTCTGCTACGTCACCTCACCTCCCTCTCCTCTCTCTCCATGTTTGGAGTCTCTGCTACGTCACCTCCCTCTCCTCTCTCTCCATGTTTGGAGTCTCTGCTACGTCACCTCCCTCTCCTCTCTCTCCATGTTTGGAGTCTCTGCTACGTCACCTCCCTCTCCTCTCTCTCCATGTTTGGAGTCTCTGCTACGTCACCTCCCCTCCCTCTCCTCTCTCTCCATGTTTGGAGTCTCTGCTACGTCACCTCCCCCCCCCCCCCCCCCCGACAACACTACACAATACTCTAATGATGTGTGTGTGTGTGTGTGTGTGTGTGTGTGTGTGTGTGTGTGTGTGTGTGTTTCTGTGTGTGTGTACGTACAGGTGAGGTCGGGGGGGCTGTATCTCTCGGGGTGGGGGGGGAACATGGAGGTGGGCGTGGCCACCTTCAGGTAGACGACCTCCGACGTGTTCTTTAAGGCGATGACGGCGTCTTCATGAAGAACCTCCTCTAGACACACATTATTCACCTGCACACGCGCGCACACACACACACACACACACACACACACACACACACACACACACACACACACACACACACACACACACACACACACACACAGAGTATCAGTGCAGTTTGTAATTGTCATAGTTATGCTTATTGTAATGTGAGTCTCTTCTGTTTTTCTGTCATGAAACTACCTTTTCCTATTCAATGTTGAGCCAGCAGAAGTTATTTTATATGACATCTTCCCTGAACCCTCCTTCATTCATTTACTAACAAGTTAATTCATTAATTCTCCCACAGAGCAGTCTGTCACCTCATACCACCATCTTACCCACAATGCATCTCAAGTGGTCTATTTAAGAGTTCCCTGTTATATGTTCATTCTAGGTGTTTAGCTGTTACTACTGGTTGTGCAGCTGTAAGGGTTAAAATCATTGCAATAAATGGTATGGTTAATGTAAATAATGGTGTGTTTAATCCTCAGCTGAAGTATATTAAATAACCTCTATTCTGTCTCCTATGTGTAGTGTGTAGAGGTATTGTTAATAGTTAAACAGTAAGGTATTGTGTAGTATATTTACTTACAGCCAGTATTCTGTCTCCTATGTGTAGTGTGTTTAGAAGCTATTATTAACACTTAAACAGTAAGATTAGGTTAGGTAGGTAGTGTATAGTGTATTTATTAACAGTTAAACAGTAAGGTTAGGTTAGGTAGGTAGTGTATAGTGTATTTATTAACAGTTAAACAGTAAGGTTAGGGTAGGTAGGTAGTGTATAGTGTATTTATTAACAGTTAAACAGTAAGGTTAGGGTAGGTAGGTAGTGTATAGTGTATTTATTAACAGTTAAACAGTAAGGTTAGGGTAGGTAGGTAGTGTATAGTGTATTTATTAACAGTTAAACAGTAAGGTTAGGGTAGGTAGGTAGTGTATAGTGTATTTATTAACAGTTAAACAGTAAGGTTAGGGTAGGTAGGTAGGTAGTGTATAGTGTATTTATTAACAGTTAAACAGTAAGGTTAGGGTAGGTAGGTAGTGTATAGTGTATTTATTAACAGTTAAACAGTAAGGTGAGGTTAGGTAGGTAGTGTATAGTGTATTTATTAACAGTTAAACAGTAAGGTTAGGGTAGGTATGTAGTGTATAGTGTATTTATTAACAGTTAAACAGTAAGGTTAGGTTAGGTAGGTAGTGTATAGTGTATTTATTAACAGTTAAACAGTAAGGTTAGGGTAGGTATGTAGTGTATAGTGTATTTATTAACAGTTAAACAGTAAGGTTAGGTTAGGTAGGTAGTGTATAGTGTATTTATTAACAGTTAAACAGTAAGGTTAGGGTAGGTTAGGTAGGTAGTGTATAGTGTATTTATTAACAGTTAAACAGTAAGGTTAGGTTAGGTAGGTAGTGTATAGTGTATTTATTAACAGTTAAAAAGTAAGGTTAGGGTAGGTAGGTAGTGTTAGTGTATTTATTAACAGTTAAACAGCAAGGTGTACTTACAGCCAGTATTGTGCCTCCTGTGTGTAGTGTTAGAGGTATTGTTAACAGTTAAACAAGGTATTGTGTAGTGTATTTACTCACAGCCAGTATTTTGTCCCCTATCTGTAGCCGTCCGTCTCTGTGGGCGGAGCCTCCTTCTATGATCTTTGTGACGAAGATGCTGCTGTCGTTTGGAACGTGTTGGTTCCCCACTCCCCCCGCGATGGAGAACCCTAACCCTGTATAATACAATAACACCACATACACACTGATTAAAACAAAACATGTACACAATGTTATATACACAACAACGTGTTGGTTCCCCACTCCCCCCGCGATGGAGAACCCTAACCCTGTATAATACCAGTAAGACTCCCTAATCGGGAGATAAGCGACCGTCAGGTCGCAGCGTGATTTTAGGCCAAAATGTGTAGAAGTGTGGAAAAATGTGATGGTGGCGCTATATGGGACAGATGCATGTTGATGAGATGAGTGTAGCCATACTGTGTACCGATTTGTGTGACTTTAGGGCAAAATCTGTAGGAGCAGTGTCCAAAAATGTGTTTGAAAAAATCTGCCTGATGGTGGCACTATATGGGACAGATCCATTTTGATGATATGCGTGTAGACATGGTGTGTAGCAATTTGCGTGATTTTAGGAAAAAATCTGTAGGAGCAGTGTCCAAAAATGTGTTTTAAAAAATCGGCCTGAAGGTGGCGCTAAATGGGACAGATCCATGTTGATGACATCAGTGTAGAGCAAGTGTGTACCGATTTGCGTGATTTTAGGGCAAAATTTGTAGGAGCAGTGTCCAAAAATGTGTTTAAAAAAATCGGCCTGATGGTGGCACTATATGGGACAGATCCATGTTGATGACATCAGTGTAGAGCAAGTGTGTACCGATTTGCGTGATTTTAGGGCAAAATTTGTAGGAGCAGTGTCCAAAAATTTGTTTTAAAAAATCGGCCTGAAGGTGGCGCTAAATGGGACATATCCATGTTGATGAGATGAGTGTAGACATACTGTGTACCGATTTGCGTGATTTTAGGGCAAAAATTGTAGGAGCAGCGTCCAAAAATGTGTTTTTCAAGAATCAGCCTCATGGTGGCGCTAGAAGAGGGCCATGTGAGAATTGATGGGTGGAGGTTGTGGTTTGGCAGGCAAGGAGTAAGTGTGCAAAATTTGGCATGGATCGGGGCAACGATTGCGGAGATATGAGGAGGGCAAAAGTGTGACGTGTGACGTGTGACGTGTGACGGAGGGACAGACGGACGGACAGACAGCCGGTGGAGGTTTTGGTAGTAAGTGCGACCTGACGGTCGCAACAATACAATGTTATAATGTTATATACACTGCAACGTGTTGGTTCCCCACTCTGCCTGCTATGGAGAACCCTAGACCTACACACCACACATAAACACTGATTAAAACATGTACACAATGTTATATACACAACAACGTGTTGGTTGCGTTTGTTGTCTCTTTTTGGTTGGTGCATCGCTATGATCGGTATGCCCGAAACTGAAGGTTCTGTGGTGCAAAAACTAAGTGCGATTAAAATGCGTTAATGTTTTTAATCGCGTTAATTTTCTGTAATTAATTAATCGCAATTAATCAGTTAAAGTCCCAGCCTTAATATATATATATATATATATATATATATACCAGTAAGACTCCCTAATCGGGAGATAAGCGACCGTAGGTGGCTTATCTCCACAAATAGGGCAAAAATTTGTTTTTCCAAAATCTTCCTGATCCATGTTGATGACATGAGTGTAGACATGCTGTGTAGTGATATTCGTGATTTTAGGGAAACTGTAGGAGCAGTGTCCAAAAATGTGTTTTAAAAATCGGCCTGAAGGTGGCGCTAGAATAGGGCCATGTGAGAAATGAGGGGTGGGGTCTCCGCGTTGCCTTGGCGGACGAATAGGTACCGGCCCCGGCTCTCCCGGACGCTCCTAGCCCGAGTTACGGCATTTTATGTGCGCTGCAGTGGCAAGGGGTCCTCCACTGGGGGCGCCACCACTTTTGCATCCGTTCTGGAGCACCAGGAGTCGGTGGTCCCCGGGAATTCCCCGTGAGCAGCCCCGTTGGGGTGGTCATTTGGTAATTTTTGCACATTTGGTCATTTTTTACATCTGGGGGTCCACCAGGGACCTGGGGGTCCCTGGGGCTCCGGGGGTCCTTGGAGGTTGTAGTTTGGCAGGCAAGGAGTGTGTGTGTAAAATCTTGCATGGATCGGGTCAACGGGTGCGGAGATATAAGCAGGGAAAAAGTGTGACGTGTGACGTGTGAGCACATTTGGTCATTTTTTACATCTGGGGGTCCCCCAGCTGGGGCTCCGGGGGTCCTTGGAGGTTGTAGTTTGGCAGTCAAGGAGTGTGCATTATATACATTATGCTACATGCTACATGCTAACCTTTGGGTCCTTTGATGAGTTTGATGGTATATATATTATACGTTATGCTACATGCTACATGCTAACCTTTGGGTCCTTTGATGAGTTTGATGGTATATATATTATATACGTTATGCTACATGCTACATGCTAACCTTTGGGTCCTTTGATGAGTTTGATGGTCATCACTCTGTCGGCGACGCCCCGCCTCCTCAGGACGTACAGCCTGACCACTGGCCCCGCCTCTTTCAGCGCCTCCACGGCGATGGAGTGAGTGACCTCACGCACGTCCACGTCGTTGACCAATACGATGCTGTCGTTCACTCTGCAGGAAGTGATGTAACAGGAAGTGATGTCATTAATGCTGTCACCACAGTGCATCTACGGTACGTAGATGGTACCTCCTAGTGGCTTTCTCTGGACATTGCACTTTGCATACAAGAAGGCACTATTCACAGGGATGAGTGTAGCCTATATAGTATTTATTAACTCTCCTACTGCCAGATTATTTATTTATTTATTGGGTCTGGTGCCATCAAAAAGCGGCTTACCTTTGCGACGTTATAGTAGATAGACAGACATTTCTTTTTTTATTTTTTTTTATTTTTTTTGATTGTGCAATAGTGCACTTTGGTCTGCCAGGCAGCAGAGGGCGGCCTCATGCGAGAATGAATGTGAATTGTCCTGCTATGTGTTGCCGTACATTCAGAGCAGTCACTGGCTACAGAGCCTCCGGGCCAGAGGAAATCAACAAGGAAGTGAAATGGTCTCCGTTGATCTTAACGCATAATGGATTTTTTACACCATCACCGCGGAAAATGTGTTTACAGTACACGGCCGCGCGACCCCTCATCAGCTTACAGTCATCAGACGAACGAACCGAACGAGCACCGTATTGGCATCGAGGTTCTGTAAAAAATGGGGCGAACGTTAACGTTCAAAGCGTGGGGAGAGTTAACAGTTAAACAGTAAGGTGTATTTATTAACAGTTAAACAGTAAGGTGTATTTATTAACAGTTAAACAGTAAGGTGTATTTATTAACAGTTAAACAGTAAGGTGTATTTATTAACAGTTAAACAGTAAGGTGTATTTATTAACAGTTAAACAGTAAGGTGTATTTATTAACAGTTAAACAGTAAGGTGTTTTTATTAACAGTTAAACAGTAAGGTGTTTTTACCTCAGCCTCCCGTCCTGAGCGGCTGCTCCTCCCTGGATGATCTTAGTGATGAAGATGGAAGGATCGTCGCCGATGTGAGGATTATCAGTTCCTCCTGCGATGGAGAAGCCTAGTCCTGAGTTACCCTGAGTACACACCACACATAGACAACCATTATACAATGTACACACTGTTATATGCACACTACCACATACACACCCATTATACAGTGTACACAATGTTATATACACACTACTACACACTACCCCATACACACCCATTATACAATGTACACACTGTTATATAACACAGTATGGAGGAGGAGCTTAAACAGTGTTCAAGTATGATACAGTTCAAAAAAAGGTATAAAGAAAGCATTATAAAGAGGTACAGAGGTGAAGAGACTCAGTAATAACTTAGAGTATATAATGTTTTGCAGATGTGTATGTATGTATGTATGTATGCAAGTATGTATGTATGTATGTATGTATGTATGTATGTATGTATGTATGTATGTATGTATGTATGTATGTATGTATTATGTGTGTGTGTGTGCATGTATGTATGTATGTATGTATGTATGTATGTATGTATGTATGTATGTATGTATGTATGTATGTATGTGTGTATGTATGTATGTATGTATGTATGTATGTATGTATGTATGTGTGTGTGTATGTATGTATGGACGTGCGTGGGTGCGCGCGTGCGTACGTATGTACATGCGTATGTATGTATGTATGTATGTATGTACTGTATGTATGTAGTATATGTAGACTACATTTTTATTTAGGGACGACTTCTTTTGCTTTTGAAGAATTATATGAAAAATCATGAGTTTATAGACATTTATACCATTTATGGTATATGCGATACAGAAATCAAAGGATGACGTTAAAGTAAGATGGGGTAGGATTAAATAAGTTTTATACTTCTTCCTACTCCCTTTTGAACATGGAAAATCAGTTGTTGTTGCCAGTGAGGCTTGTTTTGACTTGCTTTGTAACTTTAATTTTAAATTAATTATATTTCTTTTTAACTTTGTCAATTTTTTTTTTAACATGTTCAAAATAAAGACTTTCATTCATTCATTCATATACACACTACACACTACCACATACACACCCATTATACAATGTACACAATGTTATTGCGACCGTCAGGTCGCACTTACTACCAAAACCTCCACCGGCTGTCTGTCTGTCCGTCCGTCTGTCCCTCCGTCACACGTCACACGTCACACTTTTGCCCTGCTCATATCTCCGCAACCGTTGCCCCGATCCATGCCAAATTTTGCACACATACTCCTTGCCTGCCAGACTACCCCCGGAGCTCCAGGTCCCTGGGGGATCCCCAGGTGTAAAAAAAATGACCAAATGTGCAAAAATTACCAAATCACCACCCCAACGGGGCTGCTCACGGGGAATTCCCGGGGACCACCGACTCCTGGTGCTCCAGAACGGATGCAAAAGTGGTGACGCCCCCAGTCGAGGACCCCCTACACTGCAGCTCACATAAAATGCCGTAACTCGGGCTAGGAGCGTCCGGGAGAGCCGGGGCCGGTACCTATTCATCCGCCTCGGTGGCGCGGAGACCCCACCCCTCATTTCTCACATGGCCCTCTTCTAGCGCCACCATGAGGCCGATTCTTGCAAAACACATTTTTGGACACTGCTCCTACAATTTTTGCCCTAAAATCATGCAAATCGGTACACAGTATGTCTACACTCATGTCATCGACTTGGATCTGTCCCATATAGCGCCACCTTCAGGCCGATTTTTTAAAACACATTTTTGGACACTGCTCCTAAAATTTTTGCCCTAAAATCACGCACATCGCTACACAGTATGTCTACACTCATCTCATCAACATGGATCTGTCCCATATAGCGCCACCTTCAGGCCAATTTTTTAAAACACATTTTTGGACACTGCTCCTACAGATTTTGCCCTAAAATCACGCAAATCGCTACACAGTATGTCTACACTCATGTCATCAACATGGATCTGTCCCATATAGCGCCACCATCAAGCCGATTTTTTCAAACACATTTTTGGACACTGCTCCTACAGATTTTGCCCTAAAATCACGCAAATCGGTACACAGTATGTCTACACTCATCTCATCAACATGGATCTGTCCCATTTAGCGCCACCTTCAGGCCGATTCTTTCAAACACATTTTTGGACACTGCTCCTACAATTTTTGCCCTAAAATCACGCAAATCGGTACACACTTGCTCTACACTGATGTCATCAACATGGATCTGTCCTATTTAGCGCCACCTTCAGGCCGATTTTTTAAAACACATTTTTGGACACTGCTCCTACAGATTTTGCCCTAAAATCACGCAAATCGGTACACAGTATGGCTACACTCATCTCATCAACATGCATCTGTCCCATATAGCGCCACCATCACATTTTTCCACACTTCTACACATTTTGGCCTAAAATCACGCTGCGACCTGACAGTCGCTTATCTCCCGATTAGGGAGTCTTACTGCTATACACACTGCACATAGACAACCATTATGTTTTTGGTGCTACTGTTTATGTTGATGAATTGAATACCAAGGACCTTAATAGAAACAAGATGTTGTGATCCTTTTAGACTAAGGTCTAGTTCACACTGCTAGATATTTGCTCCCATCATGCTGTCTCCCACCACTTTTAGCGTTCGCCGTCAAAACGCCCCGATCGGACGCAAGATGGGGCTTTGCTCGTTGTGTGAGAAAGGCTCTGCAACAAGATCGTTGCTTGTTGTGTGAGAAAGGCTCTGTAAGGAGATTGTTGCTTGTTGTGTGAGAAAGGCTCTGTAAGGAGATCGTTGCTTGTTGTGTGAGAAAGGCTCTGTAAGGAGATCGTTGCTCATTGTGTGAGAAAGGCTCTGTAAGGAGATCGTTGCTTGTTGTGTGAGAAAGGCTCTGCAACGAGATCGTTGCTCGTTGTGTGAGAAAGGCTCTGAGACGAGATCGTTGCTCGTTGTGTGAGAAAGGCTCTGCAACGAGATCGTTGCTCGTTGTGTGAGAAAGGCTCTGCAACGAGATCGTTGCTCGTTGTGTGAGAAAGGCTCTGCAACGAGATCATTGCTCGTTGTGTGAGAAAGGCTCTGCAACGAGATCGTTGCTCGTTGTGTGAGAAAGGCTCTGCAACGAGATCGTTGCTCGTTGTGTGAGAAAGGCTCTGTAAGGAGATTGTTGCTCATTGTGTGAGAAAGGCTCTGCAACGAGATCGTTGCTCGTTGTGTGAGAAAGGCTCTGCAACGAGATCGTTGCTCGTGTGTGAGAAAGGCTCTGTAAGGAGATTGTTGCTCATTGTGTGAGAAAGGCTCTGAGACGAGATTGTTGCGTGATTCCAGCGCTCGGCCAGAACTCCCAGAGAACTCCCGCTTGGAGCGTGTCTTGCTCTTGCTCTCGGCAAAGGCGTCGCATCTCTCTCTCCTCCACTCTCTCTCTCTCTCTCTCTCTCTCTCTTCTCCACTCTCTCTCTCTCTCTCCCTCTCTCTCTCTCCTCCACTCTCTCTCTCTCTCTCTCTCTCCTCCACTCTCTCTCTCTCTCTCTCTCTCTCTCTCTCTCTCCTCCACTCTCTCTCTCTCTCTCTCTCTCTCTCTCTCTCTCCTCCACTCTCTCTCTCTCTCTCTCTCTCTCTCTCTCTCTCCTCCACTCTCTCTCTCTCTCTCTCTCTCTCTCTCTCCTCCACTCTCTCTCTCTCCCTCCCATCTGCCATCCTGCCTGCTGCAGCGTCTCTGCTGCTCTGAAGGAAGTCAAGGTCTTCAAGTAAAAGTGAGGAAGGCAGTTGCATGGAGGCCCTGAATGACATGGCCAGCCTATGGAGCTCCAACCTTCCCCGACTCATCAAACTTTGCTTCTTCTATGGCAAGGGTTTTCAAAGTGGGTGACGGGGCAACAAGAATCTGTTTGCTGGAATATTAAGAGTGAGCGAGAAAATAGCTGCCAGGAGAATGAGACTAGCAGGACACTGCTAAAGACACCAGGAGAATGAGACTAGCAGGACACTGCCAAAGACACCAGGAGAATGAGACTAGCAGGACACTGCTAAAGACACCAGGAAAATGAGACTAGCAGGACACTGCCAAAGACACCAGGAGAATGAGACCAGCAGGACACTGCTAAAGACACCAGGAGAATGAGACTAGCAGGACACTGCTAAAGACACCAGGAGAATGAGACTAGCAGGACACTGCTAAAGACACCAGGAGAATGAGACTAGCAGGACACTGCTAAAGACACCAGGAGAATGAGACTAGCAGGACACTGCTAAAGACACCAGGAGAATGAAACTAGCAGGACACTGCTAAAGACACCAGGAGAATGAGACTAGCAGGACACTGCTAAAGACACCAGGAGAATGAGACTAGCAGGACACTGCCAAAGACACCAGGAGAATGAGACTAGCAGGACACTGCCAAAGACACCAGGAGCTGCCAGCCAGTAAACTGGTGCTGTGGGAACCAACACATGGGCACCGGTCACCAGGACGTCACACACTAACAAGACGCAGGAGAACAAAGCACCAACGAACTGGCAGGATGCATGGAGGACCAGGATGACTGGAGGCGACGATGGAAGGCTGGTCTGAGGACCACCTGGAGATGTGTTGTTTTGTGCATCAAAACTAAAACAAACCATGCAGCAGCCACGCAGAAAAAAAAAAAGCAAAATAAATAAATAAATAAATAAGACAAGGACACAAGAGCAGGAGGATGGACATGGACATCTGGTGGAGACGTTATCCTCAGTGTATCGTTCCAACTTCATTCACTGAGTTTCACACAAGGAGACTTTATCCTCAGTGTATCGTTCCAACTTTATTCACTGAGTTTCACACAAACCTCCAGCAGCACACACACCAAAACATCCCTCTCTCTCTCTCGACCAATCACTGCACTTCATGCTGCTAAATGTCCATTCTCCCAACATCAACCCCTCCCATTGGACAAAACACCCAAAGGGGGGGGTGTCTCTGGTCCTGTCTACAACTCAGCTATGAATCCTGTGTGAAACAGTGTGCGATCCCTTCTCTAGGGTTAGGGTTACTCTAACCCTAACCCTGTGAAACAGTGTGCGATCCCTTCTCTAGGGTTAGGGTTACTCTAACCCTAACCCTGTGAAACAGTGTGCGATCCCTTCTCTAGGGTTAGGGGTTACTCTAACCCTAACCCTAACCCTAACCCTGTGAAACAGTGTGGGATCCCTTCTCTAGTGAAAACCACAAGGACGTTATAAGACACTGGAGTAGAGTGAAGGATCTGATGACTCCTCACTCCTCTGGTAACATATATACACTCTACACTATACATAACTCTATATATATACCCCTATACTGGAGTAGAGTGAAGGATCTGATGACTCCTCACTCCTCTGGTAACATATATACACTCTACACTATACATAACTCTATATATATACCCCTATACTGGAGTAGAGTGAAGGATCTGATGACTCCTCACTCCTCTGGTAACATATATACACTCTACACTATACATAACTCTATATATATACCCCTATACTGGAGTAGAGTGAAGGATCTGATGACTCCTCACTCCTCTGGTAACATATATACCACTCTACACTATACATAACTCTATATATATACCCCTATACTGGAGTAGAGTGAAGGATCTGATGACTCCTCACTCCTCTGGTAAACATATATACACTCTACACTATACATAACTCTATATATATACCCCTATACTGGAGTAGAGTGAAGGATCTGATGACTCCTCACTCCTCTGGTAACATATATACACTCTACACTATACATAAACTCTATATATATACCCCTATACTGGAGTAGAGTGAAGGATCTGATGACTCCTCACTCCTCTGGTAACATATATACACTCTACACTATACATAACTCTATATATATACCCCTATACTGGAGTAGAGTGAAGGATCTGATGACTCCTCACTCCTCTGGTAACATATATACACTCTACACTATACATAACTCTATATATATACCCCTATACTGGAGTAGAGTGAAGGATCTGATGACTCCTCACTCCTCTGGTAACATATATACACTCTACACTATACATAACTCTATATATATACCCCTATACTGGAGTAGAGTGAAGGATCTGATGACTCCTCACTCCTCTGGTAACATATATACACTCTACACTATACATAACTCTATATATATACCCCTATACTGGAGTAGAGTGAAGGATCTGATGACTCCTCACTCCTCTGGTAACATATATACACTCTACACTATACATAACTCTATATATATACCCCTATACTGGAGTAGAGTGAAGGATCTGATGACTCCTCATTCCTCTGGTAACATATATACACCTCTACACTATACATAACTCTATATATATACCCCTATACTGGAGTAGAGTGAAGGATCTGATGGACTCCTCACTCCTCTGGTAACATATATACACTCTACACTATACATAACTCTATATATATACCCCTATACTGGAGTAGAGTGAAGGATCTGATGACTCCTCACTCCTCTGGTAACATATATACACTCTATACACTATACATAACTCTATATATATACCCCTATACTGGAGTAGAGTGAAGGATCTGATGACTCCTCACTCCTCTGGTAACATATATACACTCTACTCACTATACATAACTCTATATATATAACCCCTATACTGAGTAGAGTGAAGGATCTGATGACTCCTCACTCCTCTGGTAACATATATACACTCTACACTATACATAACTCTATATATATACCCCTATACTGGAGTAGAGTGAAGGATCTGATGACTCCTCACTCCTCTGGTAACATATATACACTCTACACTATACATAACTCTATATATATACCCCTATACTGGAGTAGAGTGAAGGATCTGATGACTCCTCACTCCTCTGGTAACATATATACACTCTACACTATACATAACTCTATATATATACCCCTATACTGGAGTAGAGTGAAGGATCTGATGACTCCTCACTCCTCTGGTAACATATATACACTCTACACTATACATAACTCTATATATATACCCCTATACTGGAGTAGAGTGAAGGATCTGATGACTCCTCACTCCTCTGGTAACATATATACACTCTACACTATACATAACTCTATATATATACCCTATACTGGAGTAGAGTGAAGGATCTGATGACTCCTCACTCCTCTGGTAACATATATACACTCTACACTATACATAACTCTATATATATACCCCTATACTGGAGTAGAGTGAAGGATCTGATGACTCCTCACTCCTCTGGTAACATATATACACTCTGCACTATACATAACTCTATATATATACCCCTATACTGGAGTAGAGTGAAGGATCTGATGACTCCTCACTCCTCTGGTAACATATATACACTCTGCACTATACATAACTCTATATATATACCCCTATACTGGAGTAGAGTGAAGGATCTGATGACTCCTCACTCCTCTGGTAACATATATACACTCTACACTATACATAACTCTATATATCACCCCTATACTGGAGTAGAGTGAAGGATCTGATGACTCCTCACTCCTCTGGTAACATATATACACTCTACACTATACATAACTCTATATATATACCCCTATACTGGAGTAGAGTGAAGGATCTGATGACTCCTCACTCCTCTGGTAACATATATACACTCTACACTATACATAACTCTATATATATACCCCTATACTGGAGTAGAGTGAAGGATCTGATGACTCCTCACTCCTCTGGTAACATATATACACTCTACACTATACATAACTCTATATATATACCCCTATACTGGAGTAGAGTGAAGGATCTGATGACTCCTCACTCCTCTGGTAACATATATACACTCTACACTATACATAACTCTATATATATACCCCTATACTGGAGTAGAGTGAAGGATCTGATGACTCCTCACTCCTCTGGTAACATATATACACTCTACACTATACATAACTCTATATATATACCCCTATACTGGAGTAGAGTGAAGGATCTGATGACTCCTCACTCCTCTGGTAACATATATACACTCTACACTATACATAACTCTATATATATACCCCTATTACTGGAGTAGAGTGAAGGATCTGATGACTCCTCACTCCTCTGGTAACATATATACACTCTACACTATACATAACTCTATATATTACCCCTATACTGGAGTAGAGTGAAGGATCTGATGACTCCTCACTCCTCTGGTAACATATATACACTCTACACTATACATAACTCTATATATATACCCCTATACTGGAGTAGAGTGAAGGATCTGATGACTCCTCACTCCTCTGGTAACATATATACACTCTACACTATACATAACTCTATATATATACCCCTATACTGGAGTAGAGTGAAGGATCTGATGACTCCTCACTCCTCTGGTAACATATATACACTCTACACTATACATAACTCTATATATATATACCCCTATACTGGAGTAGAGTGAAGGATCTGATGACTCCTCACTCCTCTGGTAACATATATACACTCTACACTATACATAACTCTATATATATACCCCTATACTGGAGTAGAGTGAAGGATCTGATGACTCCTCACTCCTCTGGTAACATATATACACTCTGCACTATACATAACTCTATATATATACCCCTATACTGGAGTAGAGTGAAGGATCTGATGACTCCTCACTCCTCTGGTAACATATATACACTCTACACTATACATAACTCTATATATATACCCCTATACTGGAGTAGAGTGAAGGATCTGATGACTCCTCACTCCTCTGGTAACATATATACACTCTACACACTATACATAACTCTATATATATACCCCTATACTGTAGTAGAGTGAAGGATCTGATGACTCCTCACTCCTCTGGTAACATATATACACTCTACACTATACATAACTCTATATATATACCCCTATACTGGAGTAGAGTGAAGGATCTGATGACTCCTCACTCCTCTGGTAACATATATACACTCTACACTATACATAACTCTATATATATACCCTATACTGGAGTAGAGTGAAGGATCTGATGACTCCTCACTCCTCTGGTAACATATATACACTCTACACTATACATAACTCTATATATATACCCCCTATACTGGAGTAGAGTGAAGGATCTGATGACTCCTCACTCCTCTGGTAACATATATACACTCTACACTATACATAACTCTATATATATACCCCTATACTGGAGTAGAGTGAAGGATCTGATGACTCCTCACTCCTCTGGTAACATATATACACTCTACACTATACATAACTCTATATATATACCCCTATACTGGAGTAGAGTGAAGGATCTGATGACTCCTCACTCCTCTGGTAACATATATACACTCTACACTATACATAACTCTATATATATACCCCTATACTGGAGTAGAGTGAAGGATCTGATGACTCCTCACTCCTCTGGTAACATATATACACTCTACACTATACATAACTCTATATATACCCCTATACTGGAGTAGAGTGAAGGATCTGATGACTCCTCACTCCTCTGGTAACATATATACACTCTACACTATACATAACTCTATATATATACCCCTATACTGGAGTAGAGTGAAGGATCTGATGACTCCTCACTCCTCTGGTAACATAATACACTCTGCACTATACATAACTCTATATATATACCCCTATACTGGAGTAGAGTGAAGGATCTGATGACTCCTCACTCCTCTGGTAACATATATACACTCTACACTATACATAACTCTATAATATACCCCTATACTGGAGTAGAGTGAAGGATCTGATGACTCCTCACTCCTCTGGTAACATATATACACTCTACACTCTATACATAACTCTATATATATACCCCCTATACTGGAGTAGAGTGAAGGATCTGATGACTCCTCACTCCTCTGGTAACATATATACACTCTACACTATACATAACTCTATATATATACCCCTATACTGGAGTAGAGTGAAGGATCTGATGACTCCTCACTCCTCTGGTAACATATATACACTCTACACTATACATAACTCTATATATATAACCCCTATACTGGAGTAGAGTGAAGGATCTGATGACTCCTCACTCCTCTGGTAACATATATACACTCTACACTATACATAACTCTATATATATACCCCTATACTGGAGTAGAGTGAAGGATCTGATGACTCCTCACTCCTCTGGTAACATATATACACTCTACACTATACATAACTCTATATATATACCCCCTATACTGGAGTAGAGTGAAGGATCTGATGACTCCTCACTCCTCTGGTAACATATATACACTCTACACTATACATAACTCTATATATATACCCCTATACTGGAGTAGAGTGAAGGATCTGATGACTCCTCACTCCTCTGGTAACATATATACACTCTACACTATACATAACTCTATATATATACCCCTATACTGGAGTAGAGTGAAGGATCTGATGACTCCTCACTCCTCTGGTAACATATATACACTCTACACTATACATAACTCTATATATATACCCCTATACTGGAGTAGAGTGAAGGATCTGATGACTCCTCACTCCTCTGGTAACATATATACACTCTACACTATACATAACTCTATATATATACCCCTATACTGGAGTAGAGTGAAGGATCTGATGACTCCTCACTTCCTCTGGTAACATATATACACTCTACACTATACATAACTCTATATATATACCCCTATACTGGAGTAGAGTGAAGGATCTGATGACTCCTCACTCCTCTGGTAACATATATACACTCTACACTATACATAACTCTATATATATACCCCTATACTGGAGTAGAGTGAAGGATCTGATGACTCCTCACTCCTCTGGTAACATATATACACTCTACACTATACATAACTCTATATATATACCCCTATACTGAGTAGAGTGAAGGATCTGATGACTCCTCACTCCTCTGGTAACATATATACACTCTACACTATACATAACTCTATATATATACCCCTATACTGGAGTAGAGTGAAGGATCTGATGACTCCTCACTCCTCTGGTAACATATATACACTCTACACTATACATAACTCTATATATATACCCCTATACTGGAGTAGAGTGAAGGATCTGATGACTCCTCACTCCTCTGGTAACATATATACACTCTACACTATACATAACTCTATATATATACCCCTATACTGGAGTAGAGTGAAGGATCTGATGACTCCTCACTCCTCTGGTAACATATATACCACTCTACACTATACATAACTCTATATATATACCCCTATACTGGAGTAGAGTGAAGGATCAAACACTGCAATATGCTGGGTTAGGGTTAGGGTTCGGTCACGCACGCACCTCAGGGCTGTGTGCTCAGACCCTGCTGTACTTCCTGTACTCACATGACTGGATGATAGGGGTGTAACGATGATACGATACACATCACGATACATGGTTAACGATACGATACATGGACGATATTGGTTCATTCATGGCGATACGATACGATTCCATTCAATGCTTAAAATCGATATAGTAACTATTTAGCAAAGAAATTAAATCTGTGTAAAAACGTGTAAAAAAATAAGTTTTTATGGAAGTAAACGCTGTGATTATCTAGCAAATACATGGACATTATATTTCAACACATATGGACAAACCCGCACCTTGACATGAACACAGAGATTACACACATTTATCGATAGACCAAGAGTAGCTATAAACCCCTCTTTTTAATTTTCCCTCTTAAAATTGCCAAATACAAGGCACAAATACTTACATAGAATCAATTATTTGCATTGCAAAACGATTCGATACCGATTACTGCATTTCAAAACGATAGGACACGATACAAAGCCTAACGATATAGTAGATCATTGCAAATTAAAATCGATGTTTCGATTCAGTTACTGTATCGTTACACCCCTACTTTCAATCTATTT
>NC_137821.1:450000-452595 GCF_963921795.1 Nannobrachium achirus | reverse complement strand
ATAGCCCAACAGAGCCCAGCACAGAACAGCACAGCCCACCAGAGCCCAATACAGCCCCCCAGAGCCCAACAGAGTCCAGCAAACCTAAGTCCAGCCCAGTCCTGCCGAGTAGGAGTATAGACCGGGGAAAGGGGGTAGTTAGATGACTCCACCAGGCCATTACTGTCCAGATCTGGCTTGAATAGGCCAGACCAGGGTAGACAGGACTGCACCAGACTCCACCAGGCTGCTCCAGCCAGCTCTGTAGATCCTTGCACATGCGATTAACCACTGTGTACACGGGCATTAGTTTTAAGTTTTACATGAACCCTCAGAGGGACACTGTGGGCTTATCAAGTGGTCCATGGCCGGTTCTCAAAGTGAGGTCGGGGGGCCCACAGTGTCCCTCTGAGGGGACACGGCACAGACCGTGTACACGAAGGGCAGGAGCAAGTGTTCAAGTCCCATAGAATCTATGGGAAATGTACACAGGCATGTACAAAGTCACCAGTAGTTTTACATGAACCCTCAGAGGGACACTGTGGGCTTATCAAGTGGTCCATGGTCGGTTCTCAAAGTGAGGTCGGGGACCCTCAGAGGGACACTGTGGGCTTATCAAGTGGTCCATGGTCGGTCCTCAAAGTGAGGTCGGGGGACCCTCAGAGGGACACTGTGGGCTTATCAAGTGGTCCATGGTCGGTTCTCAAAGTGAGGTCGGGGGCCCACAGTGTCCCTCTGAGGGGACACGGCACAGACCGTGTACACAAAGGGCAGGAGCAAGTGTTCAAGTCCCATAGAATCTATGGGAAATGTACACAGGCATGTACAAAGTCACCAGTAGTTTTACATGAACCCTCAGAGGGACACTGTGGGCTTATCAAGTGGTCCATGGTCGGTTCTCAAAGTGAGGTCGGGGACCCTCAGAGGGACACTGTGGGCTTATCAAGTGGTCCATGGCCGGTTCTCAAAGTGAGGTCGGGGGGCCCACAATGTCCCTCTGAGGGGACACGGCACAGATTGTGTACACGAAGGGCAGGAGCAAGTGTTCAAGTCCCATAGAATCTATGGGAAATGTACACAGGCGTTTACAAAGTCTCTGAGTGTCCCACCAGGCTGGAGCAGCCTGGTGTTGTCTGGTGCAGTCCTGTCTACCCTAGTCTGGCCTATTCAAGCCAGATCTGGACAGTAATGGCCTGGTGGAGTCATCTAACTACCCCCTTTCCCCGGTCTATACTCCTACTCGGCTGGGCTGGACTTAGGTTTGCTGGACTCTGTTGGGCTCTGGGGGGCTGTATTGGGCTCTGGTGGGCTGTGCTGTTCTGTGCTGGGCTCTGTTGGGCTATACGAGGCAGTACAGTACTAAAGCCTAGACATGTTCATGTAAAACTATTGGCTGTGTACACAAAGTCATGTAAAACTATTGCCCGTATATACAGGGGTTAATTATTATAATTGAATTTAAGGACACAACTGTTCAAGTGTGGAGAGCTACAGAGCTGGCGAGAGCCTAGTGCAGTGTTCCAGACGGATCCAGCCTCATATACTCCCCTTATAAGTCAGTGGTTCAACTATGGGACCCCTAGAGGGGTCTCCATACTCCCCTTATAAGTCAGTGGTTCAACTATGGGACCCCTAGAGGGGTCTCCAAATGATCTTGGGTGGTCCCAAATGTTTAGCTTAATGTGAAACATTGTTTTTCCACTCAACAGTATACAGAGGCTATCTGCACATTTCTAAAGAGACAATTTAAGGACTTTTTAATACTTTTAAAATGATAAATTAAATATTAGGGGCAGAAATTGTGAAAATATCAGATCTACATGCTCACGCCGCCCTGCGTTGTGAGGTGTTGTGAGCATGTAGATCTGCTATTTTCACAAGGCCGTGTTTTACAAAATGTAACGCCTCAACTCTTTGTCCAAACAGTGAGGCATTGTGAGCTTGAAGATTAGCTATTTTCGCCATCTGTTGGAACCAAGTCAAATAAATGCAAGGCCTACAATTCTCTGTCTGTCTGTCTGTCTGTCTGTCTGTCTGTCTGTCTGTCTGTCTGTCTGTCTATCTATCTGGCAATATGTTCAGGGTGTCCAGTCAAAACACCACAAAACTGACATTCAAGGAGTAGTTCACCCCCAAAATGACTTATTTTTTCAATGTATTACTCACGCCATGGAGACTTGAGTTCAATAGAAAAAAAGTCACTTTGGGGGTGAACTACTCCTTTAATGAAATGTTTTTCTTCTCTTCACCCACACCAAATGATCACCACTCTGTTTTGTTACACACGTGTGGTTCTAAAGATGAAAGAAAAATGCAGGGCATTCACAATCCGGCTAATTAAACAACAAACAAATTGGAATTATCAGAAATATTAGTTAGTCGCACGCATACTGTACCAACAAAACACAGTAAGTCCAAATGGAAAACAAATACACTTGCACTGATCTGAAACATTCTCTCCCAGTGAACTTGACTGACCAGGGAACAAAGACAGACTGGTGCCACTCATCAAGCAGAAGCCACTGATCAAAAGAAGGCACTAATTGACCACACCTGGCTTGGTGGCCTGAGTGGTGTAGTATAGTGTGTTGACAGCAAGGCTTATACAGGCCAACC
>NC_137821.1:405000-437500 GCF_963921795.1 Nannobrachium achirus | reverse complement strand
TCTTGCCAGAAGGTAAATCCAGGAGAACCGCAGAGAGCTTTCAATGACCTGTTGAAGGTGTTCGACACAGTAGACCCAAAGCTCCTCGGGGTTTTCCCCAAACTCAGCCGGTTTTGGGGAAAACTTCATCTCCATCCTCCAGCGTCCAACAGTCTGAGCCATTCTGAGCCATTCCATGTCAGAATGAGGGGACAACAGTCTGACATTCCATGTCAGAATAGGAGTGAAGCCAGGATATCTTAACCCCAGTCATTGTGAATACATTCTTCTCAGCAGTTACACTCATCTCCCACAAACCTCTGGAGCAGGGACGTGCTGGCCCCCTGATTCAGCCCGGGAAAAAGATTTGGAAAGGCCCTCATTGCGCGCTATAGAGAGATAGCGCTGCTGCTACTCAAAGATTTGTGACAAAGTGACAAGCCAGTGGGCCAATTACATGAGTTATATTTCGTCGTTGTCGGGTGGAAACCTTCTATGTCCAAAACCGTTTGTTTTGTATTTATCATTTTTAAAATGATTTAAACTAGTGAAAACAGCCGATCTACAAGCACACCGTGCCTCGCACCGCTGCTTGTAGATCTGCTGTTTTCACTACTTTTGTGCGACTGCATTGTATGATGAAGCAGGGCTTTGCTTTGTGAAAAAAATACAAATTTGAAACTTGGAGATACAAGGTTTCTGCCCGACAGTGACGACTTACTTTGTTGGCCGCCCAGCCCCCAAAATGGAACAAAGGCAGACATTTTATTTTTTATTTCTTTTCTACTGGCCGGCCTGGACCGGCCGGGAATGAATCGACCATTCAGGAGTTGTCCCGCTTTTCCCAATGGCCAGCACGTCCCTGCTCTGGAGAACACAGCCTGGATGGAAACCTATTCCACATCCGGTGCCTCCAGTCATCCATCCAGACTATTGTCCTCCCAGTCTGTGAACTCCAGACCACTGATGACTGCATGCTGATGGCTCACTACCCAGAGTCCCCTCAGTCTGTGAACTCCAGAACACTGATGACTGCATGTTGGCTGCTCACTACCCAGAGTCTGTGAACTCCAGAACACTGATAACTGCATTCTGGTTGCTCACTACCCAGAGTCCCCTCAGTCTGTGAACTCCAGAACACTGATAACTGCATTCTGGTTGCTCACTACCCAGAGTCTGTGAACTCCAGACCACTGATGACTGCATGCTGATGGCTCACTACCCAGAGTCCCCTCAGTCTGTGAACTCCAGACCACTGATGACTGCATGCTGATGGCTCACTACCCAGAGTCCCCTCAGTCTGTGAACTCCAGACCACTGATGACTGCATGCTGATGGCTCCCTACCCAGAGTCCCCTCAGTCTGTGAACTCCAGAACACTGATGACTGCATGTTGGCTGCTCACTACCCAGAGTCCCTTCAGCAAGCCCTCAATGGGGGGGTGGGTCTTCAGGTCAACATCAAGAAGACACAAACAGTCCACCAACCAAGCCCTACGCAGACTGAGACTCCCACACCATCCTGTCTTCATAGATAGATAGATAGATAGATAGATAGATAGATAGATAGATAGATAGATAGATAGATACCTTTATTATCCCAAGGGGGAAATTCAGTGACAACTCTCCTCTGGAAACAGCACCACATTTCAAGCACCTCAACATAAACGCTCGGCCGCCTGAGCCCAGGGCTTCCAACATAAAAAAGACCATCCATCCATCCATCTTCAACTGCTTATCCGGAATCGGGTCGCAGGGGTAACAGTTCCAACTGAGACCTCCAGATTTCCTTATCCCGAGCAACTTCCTCCACTCCCTCAGGGAGTATACCGAGGCCTTCCTCCACTCCCTCAGGGAGTATACCGAGGCCTTCCTCCACTCCCTCAGGGAGTATACCGAGGCGTTCCCAAGCCAGTTTGGAGATATAATATAATATATAATATATAATATAATCCTTCCATCTGGTCAAAAAAGACCGTAAAAAGTCTTATTGTGATGTTCCTTTGAGGCAGGGTGTTTAACTATACTTGTACCGTTCTCCATTTTTGTCTGATAAAATAATCAATCAATCAATCAATCAATCAATCAATCAATCAGGTCACAGGTCAACTCCAGTTCGGTCAGAGGCCAGAGGTCAGAGGTCAACAGGAGGGCAACACATGAAGAACAGTAAATATTTGTTTGATGACTCATCGTCTGAATAGAAATGAAACACCAGGAGTTCCAGACCATCTGAGGGTCCCCGGACCACACTTTGACTCACTGTGTGTGTGTGTGTGTGTGTGTGTGTGTGTGTGTGTGTGTGTGTGTGTGTGCGTGCGTGCGTGCGCGCGCGTGCGTGCGTGCGCGCGTGTGTGCGTGCGTGCGTGCGTGTGTGTGTGTGTGTGTTCCTACCAGGTCAGGTGTGTCTTGTGTCTTCGTCATCTGGTTTTCACACGTCAGCTCATAGAACTCCTGGATGTCTGTTGCATGCACACACACACACACACACACACACACACACACACACGCACACACACACGCACGCACACACACACACACACACACACACACACACACACACACACACACACACACACACACACACACACGTGGGTTTAAGGCGGTGTGATGTCATTGTGTTGTCAGTGATAATCCCAGATTAACCCCTCCCCCTCCCCCCCTCCCCCTCCCCCTCCCTGTCTCTCCCTGTGGAACCTTAATGTCTGTTCCATCTGCTGTGAGCTTGTAGATCTGTTCTATCTGCTGTGAGCTTGTAGATCTGTTCTATCTGCTGTGAGCTTGTAGATCTGTTCCATCTGCTGTGAGCTTGTAGATCTGTTCCATCTGCTGTGAGCTTGTAGATCTGTTCCATCTGCTGTGAGCTTGTAGATCTGTTCCATCTGCTGTGAGCTTGTAGATCTGTTCTATCTGCTGTGAGCTTGTAGATCTGTTCTATCTGCTGTGAGCTTGTAGATCTGTTCTATCTGCTGTGATCTTGTAGATCTGTTCCATCTGCTGTGAGCTTGTAGATCTGTTCCATCTGCTGTGAGCTTGTAGATCTGTTCCATCTGCTTTGAGCTTGTAGATCTGTTCCATCTGCTGTGAGCTTGTAGATCTGTTCCATCTGCTGTGAGCTTGTAGATCAGCTATCCTCAGGACATGTGATCAGCAGCAAACTGCAGTGGAGCCTTTAATAGTCCAGTGTTTCTCAACCTTTTCATGTCCCAACAATCCATGGTCACACCAACATAATACAAGAATCCATGGCCACACCAACATAATACAAGAATCCATGGTCACACCAACATAATACAAGAATCCATGGTCACACCAACATAATACAAGAATCCATGGTCACACCAACATAATACAAGAATCCATGGCCACACCAACATAATACAAGAATCCATGGTCACACCAACATAATACAAGAATCCATGGTCACACCAACATAATACAAGAATCCATGGTCACACCAACATAATACAAGAATCCATGGTCACACCAACATAATACAAGAATCCATGGTCACACCAACATAATACAAGAATCCATGGTCACACCAACATAATACAAGAATCCATGGTCACACCAACATAATACAAGAATCCATGGTCACACCAACATAATACAAGAATCCATGGTCACACCAACATAATACAAGAATCCATGGTCACACCAACATAATACAAGAATCCATGGCCACACCAACATAATACGGGGTGTAAATATCCTCACTGTCGGGAAGAAACCTTGGATCTCCAAGTTTCAAATGTGTACATTTCTTTGGAAAGTAAAGCCCTGCTTCATAATAAATTCATACAAATAAAATAAACTCTGGGATGTTTCTGTGACAAAGAATGTTTTTTACAATTATTTGAAGTGAGGATTAGATGATGATTCTGTTTGACCCAACACTTCCTTGTTTTCCAAGGCGACCCTCGTGGAACACTTTCAGTACTGTTAACAGTTTTACTGCCAGATGTTATTATTTATTTATTGGGTCTTGTGCCAGCAAAAGCACCTTACCTATGGTATAATAGGTAGGTAGGGTTAGGGTTAGGGTTAGGGTTAGGTGGTATAATGGTATAACAGGTACAGTATGTTATTACCCTGTAGGGCTTGGAACAGGTCACTCTGGAAGACGTTGAGGAGTTTCTCTGGTGGTAGGTATGGTATGGTATGGTATGGTATGGTATGGTATGGTATGGTATAATAGATAGGTAGGGTTAGGGTAGGTACAGTAGGTATGGTAGATATATTAACCCTATAGTTACCTAACAGAGCTTGGAACAGGTATATATTAGGTATAATGGTATAACAGGTAGATATATTAACCCTATAGTTACCTAACAGAGCTTGGAACAGGTATATATTAGGTATAATGGTATAACAGGTAGATATATTAACCCTATAGTTACCTAACAGAGCTTGGAACAGGTATATATTAGGTATAATGGTATAACAGGTAGATATATTAACCCTATAGTTACCTAACAGAGCTTGGAACAGGTATATATTAGGTATAATGGTATAACAGGTAGATATATTAACCATATAGTTACCTAACAGAGCTTGGAACAGGTATATATTAGGTATAATGGTATAACAGGTAGATATATTAACCCTATAGTTACCTAACAGAGCTTGGAACAGGTATATATTAGGTATAATGGTATAACAGGTAGATATATTAACCCTATAGTTACCTAACAGAGCTTGGAACAGGTATATATTAGGTATAATGGTATAACAGGTAGATATATTAACCCTATAGTTACCTAACAAAGCTTGGAACAGGTATATATTAGGTATAATGGTATAACAGGTAGATATATTAACCCTATAGTTACCTAACAGAGCTTGGAACAGGTATATATTAGGTATAATGGTATAACAGGTAGATATATTAACCCTATAGTTACCTAACAGAGCTTGGAACAGGTATATATTAGGTATAATGGTATAACAGGTAGATATATTAACCCTATAGTTACCTAACAGAGCTTGGAACAGGTATATATTAGGTATAATGGTATAACAGGTAGATATATTAACCCTATAGTTACCTAACAGAGCTTGGAACAGGTATATATTAGGTATAATGGTATAACAGGTAGATATATTAACCCTATAGTTACCTAACAGAGCTTGGAACAGGTATATATTAGGTATAATGGTATAACAGGTAGATATATTAACCCTATAGTTACCTAACAGAGCTTGGAACAGGTATATATTAGGTATAATGGTATAACAGGTAGATATATTAACCCTATAGTTACCTAACAGAGCTTGGAACAGGTCACTCTGGAAGACGTTGAGGAGTTTCTCGGCGTGACCTTTGAACCCTTCCTCATGACACGCCTCGATGACCTGCAGCGCACGCTCTGTGTCTGTAACACACACACATTACATGCACACACACACACACACACACATTACATGCACACACACACACACACACACACACACACACACACACACACACACACACACACATTACATGCACACATACACACACACATTACATGCACACACACACACATTACATGCACACATACACACACATTACATGCACACATACACACACACACACACATTACATGCACATACACACACACATTACATGCACACATACACACACATTACATGCACACACACACACACACACACACACACACACACACACACACACACATTACATGCACACATACAAACACACATTACATGCACACATACAGACACACATTACATGCACACACACACACACACACACACACACACACACACACACACACACACACACACACACACATTACATGCATGCACGCACGCACGCACACACACGCACACACACACACACACACACACACACACACACACACACACACACACACACACACACACACACACACACACACACACACACACACACATTACAAGTCAACGAACACATGTGTTTCTTACAGAGGGTCAATAAACAGAGGACTGACCCTGAGGTCATTCTGACCCTCATGGTATCACGACACCCCAAAAGCTCCAAACAGCCCAAAACAACCTGATTAGGGCCTGCTTGGCCTTCCTTCTCGGGCCCACCTCACCGCTTATCACTATTTAAGCATCACAGTAGATGACAGAGTACAGCATCTTGCAATGGGCCTGGGGCAGGTTGCACCACCTCACACTAAGTTCAAACGTAGCCTAGTTGTAACGTAAATGGCTTCTAAGTCAAGACTTACGCATTACTAAAATGTCAGCTGTTGCACCACTCTAACGTATCTGTAAGTAACTACTAAATTGTTACACCAGCCTTTGGGCAGCACTAAGTCCTTACTAAGTAACCTATCTCTATGGGAGTAGAGCAACTACACCTACTAACGTGGCAGACAGCATTATATCGGCTATTTAATTAATTCAATAATGAAACGACCCATCTGTTTAAAACATACATTAAGCCCTATACATTTCGGCCATTTGAGAATAGCCGATCTACAAGCTCACAATGTGTCTGCTATTAATAGAGTATTTCTATATTGCAAGATTGATAGATTTTTAATTCATTTGAGTACTTGAGTAGCCGCGGCAGACATACAGCACAACAGCGACTTGAACGGTGCTTTCCCCCCCCCCCCCCCCCCCCAAATATGCACTGCCCTGCGTTACTTCACAACGGGGCAAAATGAGGGGCCAAGATAATTTGTGATACAATCCATGTGCAAGGATGCGCTCGCCATGAGCACACGTATCAATATGACTTTGTGTACATGCCAGTGGAGAGACATACCGGTAGATCTGTCTGTTGACAAAATACGATACAAGCTTTACTTCCTTACTAGAAACAGTTAGTTTTCATTGGATTCAGGAGCTATGACGTCATTTTATGCGACTATACTTTACTTTAGGAACAGTCTACGCATTACTAGTTATTACTAGTTAACGTCAAGGATGTCCACAATTACAACACCAGAGGCAGCTCCACTAATCACGTTCAACCCAAATTCATCCTCCTGCTATACGACTAACCACAGGCCTTAAAGCTTTTCCCTTTTTTGCAAACTGCAAACTTCTAATAAAGTCTTCAATCAATGACATTATTGTTGACAACAATGATTGTTCATCTATTTCTCTCATTCTCCTATATGCACGCACGCACACACACGCACACACTCACACGCACTCACACGCACGCACACGCACACGCACACGCACACGCACATGCACACACATACAGAAATACAAACATATTTCGTACCTTCTCGTTTCAGAGGCATCCTGTCTGTCTGTGTGTGTGTGTGTGTGTGTGTGTGTGTGTGTGTGTGTGTGTGTGTGTGTGTGTGTGTGTGTGTGTTTGTGTGTGTGTGTGTGTGTGTGTGTTTGTGTGTGTGTGTTTCAGTCACTCTCTCTGAACCCGGCTCAGATAAGCCTATTTAGGGATTTAGAGATGTAGCAGCTATGAACCCTGGGTAATGTAGTCATCCTGTATGGCATATAGAGGATAACAGAAGACAGACAGTAAACAAACCAACATACGGTACAGCCTGGCCTAGAAGTGGACACAGACCTTTTTAATACCTCTAAAATGAAAAATAAAAATAAGAAGACCATTATGTTGTCAAAAGTGGGGTGTGTGCCGACCTTGTTACTATTATTATTATTTTTATTTTTTTGCCGACCTTGTTATTTATATGAGGTTGCACTTGATGGTGACATCACTGACAACACTTCTCTCTCATTGGCTAAAGGCCTTTAGTCCATATGGGACGATCTGGAATCAATGGGGGAAAATACAAAAATTATATATATATATATATATATATAATATATATATATATATATATATATATATATATATATATATCAGAGGTCGCGCTAGGATTTTTAACAGCCGGTCACCGTGACCGGCATGATAAAAATTTACCGGACATCTGAAGAAAATACCGGACATTTTAAATTACAAGCAGGTGCACAAAAAGCCAATAGCAACAGTTAAAGTAGAACTATTAGGCCTACTCACTGCATAGTTGCGACTGAAAACGAATTGAATGAAAAAATAGGCTAAAAAGAAAGAAAGAAAAAAAAACGCTTCAATCTTGCATAAGGGAATTAATTATATTGGACAAATCGCGCAGGCTGTCTGCATGTGGCACACTGCTTTCACAACAAGGTCTTTCTGTTGCATCATCTTTGACGCCAACAGTACAATAGCCTACCATGTCTTGACTTAAGAATATTGAAAAATAGCAATTGCTTCATAAGGAAAGGTTGATAGATTCATCTGATCTGACCAGCAAATGAATCCAATACTCACTGTCGAGTGGTGACAGACAGACAGTGCGTCCGTGCGCATGTTATGCAACTTTGGGAGAGTTGAAAAGGCTCTTCCTACTGTCTCCACTCGATCTCCTCATAAAGAACTTTTGATTGATTGATTGAAGGCTTTATTAGAAGTTTGCATAGGAAAATGTACAGATTCATGACGGTACAGTTCACTGGTACAAGGTCTACTAAAAGGAGATCCATGAAAAGACTAAGCTTATTTCAACAGGAAACCATTTAAGTATCTCATATAACATTGAATGACAGACAAATAGAACACAGTACTATGCAGTAGATATGTAAAGAAAAGGGGGGGAAAAAAAGAAAAGAAAAACAGTAAATCTAAATAAACAGTAAGTATATACAAGGAATATACAGTAAATCTAAACAAACAGTCAGTATATACAAGGAATATACAAGTATACAAGTATATACAAGCAAGGGGCAGGGAGGGTAGGGTTGGGCTAGGTTTTTTACCAGTTGCGAACGGCTGCTGCCTGTAAGTGGTTTTTCAGGGCATTTTTAAAGGATGCTAGTGATAGCCACACTCCTTTATGGCCTTCGGTAAGGCATTCCACATTTTTGTGGTGTAGCAGAAGAACGAGTTCGACCCTTTCTTTGAGTTGACTCTGGGTTGAATGCTGACCGTGCGTGTATTTCTTAATTCCCATGGCTTTACATGCAGTGCGTCGCAAACTGACACTAAAAAGAGCGAGCGAGGTAGCGAGCGAGAGAGAGAGAGAGAGAGAGAGAGATAGCGGGCGGGCGAGCGAGCGAGCAAGCGAGAGAGAGAGAGAGGGCGGGCGAGCGAGCGAGCGAGAGAGAGAGAGCGAGAGAGAGAGAGAGAGAGAGAGGCAGCCTGCGCAGACAGCGATAATAATAAATGACCATTGGTTTTTCAATCGGTCAGAATGTCCGGGAGGAATTTTATTTTCCGGTCTTGGCCATAAAAAATTGGACAAAACCGGCAATTACCGGTCTAACGCAATCTGTGATATATATATATATATTGTCACAGCCCCTTGTAACCTACTAGGGCCTGTGTGGTTATAGTATTCTCCTGTCTAACTGACTTCCCACAGGTCCTGCAGATTGACAATCAGGTGCATTGGGAGCACCTGGCCAGTGTTCCCAGGGTGCACTATAAAAGGCTGGGTGTGGCCACACTCAGTCTCTCTCTCTCCTGCCATGAGAGCAGCATGGTTTTGGTTTGCACCATTCAACACCACCACACTACATTTTCCACACATCCACACACTGCTGACACTACTGATTACTCTCAATGACACACCCCATAGGATTATTTGTTTAAACCTTTAAGTTTGGTTGTTTATAGTGTAAATAAATATGTTTTGTGCACTTTTAAAGCCGTGTCCCTCTCCTTTTGTTATGGCCTAAGAGCCGTGGTCATAACAATATATATATATATATATATATATATATATATATATATATATATATATGATGGATAAGGATTGATTGATATCAATATGAAATTACATTTTAGTGTTAGACAACACTTTCAGTTTTAAAAGTGTCAAGGTTATTTTGTTTTGATCTGATAACTAATCCATTGTGACGAGATGTCTCCACTCCAGGTCTGTACAAAGATGTTGACCAGGGAAATGATATCTCAATAAATGTCACAATGCCCAGCTACTGGGGCCAACAACACGAAAACATCTGATATCCATGTTATGTTTAATTGTCCAATCAGAAAGTGACTAATGTATTCTGTAACTCCATATATCTGTGAAATCATTATGCTTGGTACTCAGAGATGCTATGGGTGAAAATGCTCTACTGTACTTGTACAGTCCAATTTGAACTCTGACTATATTTGCAATACAACTTATCAAAAAACGCATATTCTCCGGTGTGGTCTCCCTTTATTGTGTCTTCAAATCAATATGGGATATTCATTGACTCTGACAAACTGTGGTTTTACTCTGTGGGTGGAAACGTCTTCTGGAAAAGGAATTACAAATATGGGAATTAAACCAAAATCCCATCAATATATATATACATATACATACATATATATATATATATATATATATATATATATATGTCATAGTATATTAGAGAAACAGCACATTCGAGACGCGGAGCACTCGTGGTGCGGCACGGGGCGGAGCAAGCGGTCGCCACAACAACGTACTCCAGGCGGTGCGCCGCTCTATTGTCCACGACACTGCGAGCGGCTACCGAAGCCCCCCTGTATCCACGAAGCCCAAACGAGTTACGAGGCCCCCCTGGGTCCACGAAGCCCCAAGCGGCGCGAAGGCCAGCGGACCTTGGTCCTGCTCTTCGCCCCCGAGCGCCGCAGGCGCGAGTGGCCGCGAAGAGCGGGCCAGGGCCGCGCGGCCGGCGGAGCGCCGCGCGAGTTACGAAGCCGTGGTGAATGCAATCGTTATATTTATGCCCAGGCCGTAAGGCCTGGGCAAGCGCACGTTAAACGCCCTGTCCAAGTGACTACAATGGAGCTAATGGCTAGGCTAGGCTAGGCTAGGCTAGGCTAGGCTAGTAAACACTTCCGGTCTGCGGCGAGTTCAAAGCGTGACGTAACTCTCTTATATACACTCTGGTGAATGGCAGAGCAGTGGCTGACGTCGCCATCTGGTGGTGATTAGTGTGTGGTGAACGTCAAAACGAGTGCTCCTTGACAACTTTTACTGGTTTCTTGAACATACTGTAACATATATATATATATATATATATATATATATATATATATATATATATATATATATATATATATTATTGAACTCACGTCTCCATTAAACATCTCCATATATGGGCATATGACTGGCCCAACCATTAACAATAAATCTATTATTTATAGGACAACATAATAATATGGTATGGAGCGTACCATCCCATATCTGGATGGATTGATTGAAAGCTTTATTAACACAACTATTATTAACAGTAAAGTACAGTCACAGGTTTTATTAACAGTAAAGTACAGTCACAGGTTTTATTAACACAACTATTATTAACAGTAAAGTACAGTCACAGGTTTTATTAACACAACTATTATTAACAGTAAAGTACAGTCACAGGTTTTATTAACACAACTATTATTAACAGTAAAGTACAGTCACAGGTTTTATTAACACAAGAGGAGTGAGTATCTAATGCTGCTCTTCTGCTGAGTCATTATAATATAATATATAATATAATATAATATATAATATAATATAATATAATATAATATATAATATAATATAATATAATATAATATAATATAATATAATATATAATATATAATATAATATAATATATAATATAATATAATATATAATATAATATAATATATAATATAATATATAATATAATATAATATATAATATAATATAATATAATATATAATATAATATAATATAATATAATATAATATAATATATAATATAATATAATATAATATATAATATAATATATAATATAAATATAATATAATATAATATAATATAATATAATATATAATATAATATAATATAATATATAATATATAATATAATATAATATATAATATAATATAATATATAATATAATATATAATATAATATAATATAATATAATATATAATATATAATATAATATATAATATAATATAATATATAATATAATATAATATATAATATAATATAATATAATATAATATAATATAATATAATATATAATGTAATGTAATGTAATGTAATATATTATATAATATAATATAATATAATATAATATAATATATAATGTAATGTAATGTAATGTAATGTAATGTAATATAATATATAATATGTAATGTAATGTAATATAATATAATATAATATAATATAATATGTAATGTAATGTAATGTAATGTAATGTAATGTAATACAATACAATACAATGCAATGCAATGTAATGTAATATAATGTAATATCTATACTTTATAGAAAGATAATACAGGTAATAGAAGAAAGGTAGATTGGTGAAATGGAAGATCAAAAGCAAAAAAAAAAAAAAAGCAAAAAAAGGTCTTGAGATGTGTGGACGTACACTGCCCCCCTGTGGCTGGATACAACATGACATCTAGCCCAGCGCACAAGTATATATGGGCATGGCCTTGTATGGTATGACCATGTATGGTATGACCATGTATGGCATGGCCTGCTTGTTCTTGTTGCCTGCTTTATTTAATTTATCAACAAAAAAATTCCAACAAAAAAAGTTGTAGCTGCATGTCTCACCTCCCACAATGCACTGGGCTCTCAGTAGCGCTCTATCTAGTACCGTCCGTCCGTCCGTCCGTCCGTCCATCCGTCCGTCCGTCACTCAGAGAGTTACAGTGGAACATGCAGTCAGTGTGTTTACACTGTAAACCTTCCAGAGACCAGAGAGGGCTCAGCACACAGCCCTGAGGTGCTCCAGGTGCGTCCCGGTCGCAGCAGCACTGGTCAGCACTGGTCAGCACTGGTCGGCCTGCCCTCTGGTCTTTGGTTTATTCCAACACAAGTATCGGAAAAGACGTCCTGTGATTGGCCAGTGCCTTCCACAGTTCCGGTCGTCCGCCCTCCCATTCTTTACAGATGGCTCCAATGAACGGCAGTGATAATATAATGATTTTTATCTCTATGTATAAAATATACTGGCTTTTTATATGGATCTGAATTCTATCTCTGCTGCGTCAGAAGTTGAAGGCGGTGCTCCGGGACCCCTCCCCCTCCCATTGGATCAGAAGTTGAAGGCGGTGCTCCGTGGCCCCTCCCCCTCCCCTCCCATGTGGAAGGCGTAGCGGCCGTCAGCGGGGGGTGCGGGGGCCGCCGGCCCCTCCTCCTCCCCTCCAGAGAAGTACTTCTGGATGATCTCCAAGGAGGTCTGGTAGACGTCTCTGTTCTGGTGCTGCTGCAGCGCCTCGATGCGGTCCAGAGCGCCGGCCTCCTCCACCATGACGGCCAGGCTGTCGGCCTGGCCGTGGCTCTCTGCTGCCTGCAGGATGTTCCCCAGGGCCTCCAGCAGCAGCTGCAGGACCTTCACGTCCTGGTTGAGACCCAGCAGGTCGAGCAGAGGCTCCAGAACGCCCTGGCGCACCAGGAACATCAGCTGCTTGGCGGTGCCGCCGGTGGTGAGGTTGGTGACGGCCCACACGGCCTCCTTGCGCACCCGCTGGTCTCCCTGGCGCAGCAGCGTCACCAGGCAGGGCAGCAGCTCCGCGTCCAGGACCTCCTGGATCTGGGAGTCTCGTCCGGCCGTGATGTTGGAGATGGTCCAGGCGGCCTCCTTCTGCACGCTGGCCTTGTCGTGTCCCAGGAGGGCCGAGAAGTGCCTCAGAGCGCCGGCGTCCAGCACGGCCTGCGTCTGCTGGTCGGTGCCCGCCACCATGTTGCCCACGGCGCGCAGGGCGGGCGTCACCACGATGAGCTGGCCGCAGCCCAACAGCTCCACCAGGCGGGGCACGAGGCCGGGCGTGGCCACCACCACCTCGATGCGCTCGTCCGTGTCGTTGGTGAGGTAGGACACGGCCCAGCAGGTGTTGAACAGGACATCCTCGTCCGTGTGGTGCAGGAAGCGAGCCACGGCGGGCAGCATGCGCTGCACCACCGCCAGGGGGGGCGAGGGGTTCTTGTGGCAGAGGTTTGAGATCATCCAGGTGGCCGTTCGTAGGTACTCCGCCTTGAACACGTGGAGGTCGGGGACGTCCAGCAGGCGGAGCAGCGGCTCCACGGCGCCGGCCTGGATGACGGCGTCCCGCAGCTCCGAGCCGTCGCCGGCGACGTTGGCCAGCGCCCACACGGCCTGCTCGCTGATGTGGGGGTGAGGCGAGCAGAGCAGCGCCACGAAGGCCGGGATGGCGCCGGCCTCCGCCACGGCCAGCGTCTGCTCCGGCGTGCCCGACGCGATGTTGGTGAGCGCCCACGCCGCCTCGAACTGCACGCGGGGCGAGTCGTGGGCGCCCAGGAGCCCGACCAGCCGGGGCACCAGCCCCGCCCCGATGATCTGGTCGATGGGCGGCTGGCTCTCGCACGACAGCAGCTTCCTGGCCGCCATCGTGGCCTGGAGCCGCGCCTCTGGGCTGTGGGCGTCGTCCATGCCCTGCACGATGTCCTGGACGCTCCAGTAGGGCCCCCCGCTGGCCGCCGCGCCTCCCTGCAGGCTGCGGTCCTGGAACAGAGAGGATTCCAACGAGACGTTCCTCCTCTTGAAGATCTGCTCGTCCTTCTTGGCCTTGCGGAGCTCCACCGTCTCCTCCGCGCGCTTGCGGCGAAGCTCCACCGCGTCTTTGCCTTTGTTCTTGAACAGAGACAGGCGAGCGGCCACGGTCTTCGACATGTTTCCTGTTTGTTTGGCTTCTCTCGTCCCGCTGTGTGTGTGTGTGTGTGTGTGTGTGTCGCGCTGTGGTCGGCCTTGGACAAAGTTGTGGAAACTAACATCGAACGACAGCCTTATAAAGACCAGGATGATGTAAGACACTGTTTATGACGCCATACATTTACACATTACTTAATTATGTACTAAAACATCTATATAATATACACATACTTAACTAGAAAGAAGAAGTGTGGTTGCCTATATATATACTATATACATATAGTCTGGCTAACCAGGTATAGCACCATTCCCCCATTGAACTCAATAGATTTACTATGTTGATCGTTTATCTTTCTATACATTAGGGAAATCTATGTCTGTGTTTGTGCATGTGTGTGTGCATGTGTGTGTGCATGTGTGTGTGCGTGCGTGTGTGTGTGCATGCGTGTGTGCATGCATGCGTGTGTGCATGTGTGTGCATGTGTGTGTGCATGTGTGTGCATGTGTGTGTGCATGTGTGTGTGTGTGCATGTGTGTGTGCATGTGTGTGTGTGTGCATGTGTGTGTGTGCATGTGTGTGTGCATGTGTGTGTGTGCATGTGTGTGTGTGCATGTGTGTGTGCATGTGTGTGTGCATGTGTGTGTGTGCATGTGTGTGTGTGTGCGCATGTGTGTGTGCATGTGTGTGTGTGCGCATGTGTGTGTGCATGTGTGTCTGCGTTGACCTCATCCAATGGGAAAACACACAGTGACATCATCAATCGGGTGATGATGTCATCATCACCACCATAAAGGCCAATGAGGGACCAGCATTCTTGGTGACGTCACCATCAATAAGTGCGACCGGATATAAAAGTAAAGGGTGATGTCATGATGCATGTGGTATAAGGTCTATGCCCGTAGCATAGCATAGCCAGATGGGCATAGATGAGCATATTACGGGCATAGATGGGCATATAACGGGCATAGATGGGCATATTACAGGCATAGATGGGCATATAACGGGCATAGATGGGCATATAACGGGCATAGATGGGCATATAACGGGCATAGATGGGCATATAACGGGCATAGATGGGTATATAACGGGCATAGATGGGCATATAACGGGCATAGATGGGCATATAACGGGCATAGCGTCCGATAATCTTGAGGATTGGAGGATCGATGAGCTTCTCATGACACTTTGACCAGACTACAGTTTACAGTTAAGGCATTTAGCAGACGCTTTTAATCCAAAGCGACTTACAAAAAAGCACTATAATAAACAAGATAACATGTCAGAATATCAAAAACAATATAGCATATGCATATGAATATCAATCTAAAAAACAATATAATCAGTAAAGAAAATGATTCTAAAAAACCTACAAAATGCTAACTAGCTTCATATATGGTCATTGAGTGTTTCAGTAGTGCTGAAACACTGAATCAAACCTCGGTTCGAAGTGAAGCGGTGAACTTTTATTCTATGTGTTCTAGAGCTATGAACTCTGTGATCTATACATTCATCCAATTCTGAATGAATGAATGATGTTATCTGGAGGGCCGAATTGTCATGTGAAGCTTGACCAATCCTCAAAGTATCCAATCATCAGACCGGGACGGACACTACACACGGACGGACGGACGGACGGACGGACGGACGGACGGACGGACGGACGGACAGACAGATAAAACCTGTTCATTCTGGACTGATATGACCATATATGGACATGGGACACACATTTTGTTTTTGAAAAACCCTATTCATTCTGGACTGATATTCTGGACGTACGGGAAAGATAAAAGCTGTTCATTCTGGACTGGAATGACCATATATGGACATGAGGTGACAGACATTTTGTTTTTGATAAAACCTGTTAATTCTGGACTGGGATGACCATATATGGACATGAAACACACATTTTGTTTTTGAAAAAACCTGTTCATTCTGGACTGAAATGACCATATATGTGCGTGGGACACACAAAGCCACTCATTGGAAGCGGCTTTCACCGCTTCAAAAAGTGAGTCTTCACTTCAGTCCACGGCGAAACTTGCGAAAGGTAGCAAGTGAGTCCGTTGTTCAAAGAGCGACAGGGAGTTTATTTATTGTTATACAAGTGATTGGTCAGGTTTCATAGTATAAAACGGCCAAAGCAAGAAAAACCCTATGACCCAATGGCCCTAAGATACTTCCATACAAACCCCTATGACCCAATGGCCCTAAGATACTTCCATACAAACCCCTATGACCCAATGGCCCTAAGATACTTCCATACAAACCCCTATGACCCAATGGCCCTAAGATACTTCCATACAAACCTCTATGACCCAATGGCCCTAAGATACTTCCATACAAAAGGGGACCTTTGCATCATGACTTGAAGTAAAATGTGTGCTAGAGCCTCCACTACTAGTATTAATAACTTTGGAAGTTGCAAGTGTCGTTGCTGTGACGATATTCTGCAGCAAGCTAACTGACATGTGACCAATCCTACAGCTAGCACCAATCCCCCATCGCATTCCAATGGCACTTTTCCCCCATTGCATTCCAATGGCACTTTTCCCCCATTGCATTCCAATGGCACTTTTCCCCCATCGCATTCCAATGGCACTTTTCCCCCTTTGCATTCCAATGGCACTTTTCCCCCATCGCATTCCAATGGCACTTTTCCCCCATTGCATTCCAATGGCACTTTTCCCCCATTGAATTCCAATGGCACTTTTCCCCCATTGCATTCCAATGGCACTTTTCCCCCATTGAATTCCAATGGCACTTTTCCTCCATTGAATTCCACCTGTACTTTTCCTCCATTGAATTCCACATTGAATTCCACTTGCACTTTTCCCCCATTGAATTCCAATTGCACTTTTCCCCCATTGAATTCCAATTGCACTTTTCCTCCATTGAATTCCAATTGCACTTTTCCTCCATTGAATTCCAATGGCACTTTTCCCCCATTGAATTCCAATTGCACTTTTCCCCCATTGAATTCCACTTGCACTTTTCCCCCATTGAATTCCACTTGCACTTTTCCTCCATTGAATTCCACTTGCACTTTTCCCCCATTGAATTCCAATTGCACTTTTCCCCATTGAATTCCAATGGCGGTGGAAAAGTCTATCCAGTGAAGATAAGGTTTCCACAGAACTACAGTGTGTTGCTCTATCGGGCAACCACACTAATAAGAAAGCAGGGCTGAACTATAGACTAAGTGTTGCCTACAACAACCACACTAAAAAGAAAGCAGGCTGAACTATAGTCTAAGTGTTGCCTACAACAACCACACTAATAAGAAAGCAGGGCTGAACTATAGTCTAAGTGTTGCCTACAACAACCACACTAATAAGAAAGCAGGGCTGAACTATAGACTAAGTGTTGCCTACAACAACCACACTAATAAGAAAGCAGGGCTGAACTATAGACTAAGTGTTGCCTACAACAACCACACTAATAAGAAAGCAGGGCTGAACTATAGTCTAGTGTTGCCTACAACAACCACACTAATAAGAAAGCAGGGCTGAACTATAGACTAAGTGTTGCCTACAACAACCACACTAATAAGAAAGCAGGGCTGAACTATAGTCTAAGGGCGGCTTGCACCAAGAGGGATTAAATAAATCTTAGTTTAGGGTTAATCAAGGGTTTGTTGATCTAGGTTTTATTTTAAATCGAGGTGCGTTGCACCACTTAAATTTAAGCATTGCTTAACAAATCTGTGATTAAACCCTTAACCTGTGATTAAAACCATAAACTGTGATTAATTCATGGTTTAAATGTCCTCCATCTTGGATTTCGATGTAAACAAACTGGATATGCTATTCTCTTGAGCCTAACATCATTAGCGTTTACTCTTTAATTCACTTATAGGGAGAATGTGGGCAGGCCTATGTTAAGAAGAGCGCCTGCAGCCAAAACAAAAAATATATATAATGCTCCGTCATACGACGGTGACGCTCGGACGCTACACAGTGCGGTGCGGTGCGGCGATGCGCGGCTATCTAGGAAGCAAGAAAAGACCACAGTTTTGATCACATTCACATTTGAGTCAATTATGAAGCGATTTCGAAAATTAAAACGTCTCCATGTTGCTTGGGAGGTCCACAAGCTTCCATGACAAATGTCTGTATTATGTCCCTGTAAATATTTAAATTTTCGCTAATTTAAAATAGCCGATGTACAGCACTACAAGGACGTATTGAAGACAACAATATGATTATGTTTGTTTTCAGCTGTGAAACGCTGTCCGCAGCTTACAGTTGCAAGCCTGCTAGCCTCGGAAACCCAGACTTTTATTTTGGCGATAGGAAGAAAAAATAAAACAAGCCTGCAGGCTGCAGGGCTTGCTGTGAGGCTTCCCTCACAGGAGGGGGACCCCCATTCATGTCAATGGCATGTTTGCATTTAAACCACTTCTACAGCAGGTTTAAAATTAATCCCTTACTGATGTTTAAATCAAAGTTTAAAGTAGTGGTGCAACAGGATTAACAGTAATCCAGGTTTACAGTGAAAATTCAAACCAAGATTAAAAGGATGGTTTAAACTAAACCTGATTAATGAAAACTAGGTTTAACACTTTGAGTGCCAGGGCGTCATATGACGTCAGACACGCACTTGGCAATGATGCCAGAAAATAATATTGGCGTCATATGACGCCAGATGCTTTTTTTTCATATTACAGTAGTACAGTGTTGGATCTATGCGGTAACCAAGATACAGCCCTTTTGGACGATGGGACGGTCGTCATGCATGACAATTCAGTGGCGTCAGTTCAGAACAAGCTAAGGTATGGCAACATGACTGGTGTCTGGTGAAGACACCAGTCATGTTGCCATACCTTAGCAACAGGCACGATGAAAAGTACATTTTTATTATTTCCCCCTGTCAAGGTATGGCAGCTGCATACCCCTGCCATACCCAATTGACGCCCCTGCATGACATCACACGCTTATGTGACCAAATTCAAGCATGCTGGTTGGCCGGTTCCCCCCAGAAACAAGGGTCTCAAAGAGTTCAGTGACTTTTACCGTACCGGACACACAGCAATCAGAGGGAGAGAGAGATATATTGAGAGAATGAGCTAGAATTAGTTATAAAATCATTAGATTTAGTATTATTTAGAGAGATAGAGATAGAGAGAGAGATCGGAATGTAGAGGTTTTAGCAAGGAGGAGTGGGGGAAGGGCTAGTTTCTTTGTTTATGGGCCAGCCTAAAATCACGGAGGTACTCGGCTGCTACACCCACGGGCCACGGCCTCGATTTTGGTTCTGGCGGCCAGAAAAGCTCCTTCTACGGGCGATCGGTTCATCAGCGAAGGCCTCGGCTGGAACATCCACGGCCTCGATTTTGGTTCTGGCGGCCAGAAGAGCTCCTTCTACGGGCGATCGGTTCATCAGCGAGGACCTCCGCTGGTACATCCACGGCCTCGATTTTGGTTCTGGCGGCCAGAAGGGCTCCTTCTACGGCGAGGCATGCATGCTGCCAGGGACAGACCACCGATTGCTACGGTTTCTCCCCGCGCCCTGTAGGATGCACTGCTGAGCTGTGCTGCGGTATGTTCTCTACGTTTCACTTTGTTATACGTCTGTCTTTCAATGTTATATGAGATAAGTGCTGTATAATGTATCAAAATGTATGAAATATATGGCCCATAAACCATAAAACTGTCTCCGCGACTCACAAATGGGTCCCGACCCAAACGAGAGAAGCATCCATTTCATTGTAAAGTCGACATTCAGAAACGCTGATTTTAGGCTATATTCTTCACTGCATACTACGTGCCACTCACGTTAGAAGTAGAACATTGTTTATTTTGGCGATAATGAGCCAAGGACATCACATCACAGCCTAGTATAGAACAGTGGTTCCCAAAAGGTTTGATCGCGAGCCCCGGGGTGGGGGCGCTCGCCCTGGAACCTCCAAAGCACTAGCGACCACCCTCCACAACTCAAGCCCGATTTGGGAGACCCTCCTGGGCATGGCGCCGCTCGGCGTCGGCCTCTATACCTCCGTGATGGAGGGAGTGAAAACCTTTTATGTCCAAAACCGCTCGTTTTGCATTTATCATTTGAAATTATTTAGACTAGTGAAAACAGCCGATCTACAACAACAGCCGATCTCCTTTTTAGGCACTAACTAGTAACTAACAATAAAATATGAGTCTAGAACACACCACTGTATGAGCTGCATAAAGTGTGGTTCCTGTTGAAATGAGCCATGCATCTGTAGCCTACTTTGATTGATTGATTGAAGACTTTATTAGAAGTTTGCATAGGAAAAGGTACAGTTTCATGACGGTACAGTTCACTGGTACAAGGTCTACTAAAAGGAGATCCATGAAAAGACTAAGCTTATTTCCACTGGAAAGTGGAAACCATTGAAGTATCTCATATAACATTGAATGACAGACAGATAGAACACAGTACTATGCAGTAGATATGTAAAGAAAAACAAAAAAAGACAGTAAGTCTAAACAAACAGTATATACAAAGAAGGGGCAGGGGAGGGTAGGGTGGGGCTAGGTTCTTTTTTTTACCACCTCTTTCTAATACATTCTTCAATCAATCAATAAGCCTGACCTGCTATTGTTTTGTTTTTTTTGTGTGCATTTTTTTGGGTGCACATTATACAATTCAATTCAATTCAAAGGAGCTTTATTGGCATGAGAAAACATATGTTTACATTGCCAAAGCAAGTATAACAAATACAATATAAAAACCAGTTGAAAATGGGGAACATATATACAGTTGGAGGGGGTACAGCATTGTTCATTTTACAGAGCTATGTCGCATTGTGACATTTTATATATATACAGGGTACACATAGCAGCATTATTTTCCTACATAAAGGTATCGGCTCTGTTTCATACTGTATGTGCAATCTACAAGCACACAACGCCTCGCACCGCGAGGCGTTATGTGCTTGTAGATCTGCTGTTTTCACTACTTTTGTGCGACAGCCTTTGCTAAAGAACATACAAATTATACAGAAGCACGATCATTTCGTATTTTTTATTTATTTCTATCATATACAGGGCCCGTGGAGTCTGACTGGATGGAGGAAGGATGGAGAGGACAGTATGATGGCTGAGATAGCGAGAGCGGAGGAGTCAGGCATAGGTCATACACACTGTAGGTTCGCTGCCTGGACCAATGTCACTCTAGGGGAGCTGAAGAACTTTCTGGGACTTCTCTTCCTCACAGCTATCGTTCACAAGGCGGAGATTGCCATGCACTGGTCAAAAAACCCTGTCATTGCATGCCGTACTTTCCCAGAACAATGGCAAGAAACAGGTACCAGGCCATTTTTAGGTACCTGAGGCGCACACACACACACACAAACACACACACACACACACACACACACACACACACACACACACACACACACACACACACACACACACACACACACGGTGAACAGTACCATCTTTGACCTTTATTTGTGGTGCCTTTGACTCCTGAATGTTGGCTTGTTGAATGCCTTTTTTTGAGAATACAGTACAGTACAGTACTGACTTTTATATTATTTTATTTATTCTTTACTTGCTGCACATTTATTTTATTTTACTTTTATCCAGTTATATTTTATTTTTGTGAAGTAATATCTGTGATTTCTTTTTTTTTGGAAATATTTGTAAATATTGTTGAACATAAATATGTTCATGCTGGATGTGTGAGGTACTCACCAGGGTTAGGGTTCGATGTTGCCATAAAATAAAAGGTTGACATCGCTTTTCTGACTTTTTGTCTTCCTGACCTTCTAGACCAGGTAAAAACACAGTGAATTCACAGTGCATAGTTCTATCAAAATGTAAGGCAATTTCTACCTTCTGAGTCATTTCATACTTTTTCACTTTGCCCCCTTGAAACTAGACGATGGTACAATATTTTTTTAACTTTTTTTGCACATAATGAAAGTAGGCATGTCATTCTTTCTGTCAAGGGTACTTGTGTTCCGTTACCATTTACCAATTTGTTGCTATGGCTTCCTAAAGTTTTTTTTCTTTGAACTCAAATATCTCAGAATCTAGATTTCTGAGGTTATTGACTGGTTTGCGCAGTGCGCACTCTCGAGCACCTATCTCCAAAACCGCTCACCGAAATCACTCCAAAATTTTTTTGGTAAAAAAAAAAATCCTCTTTTACCAAACCTCCCATTTTTGTTCCGATGTGAATATCGGATCATTTCCAATTTATTCCCTGGAATTGGGGCAGAAATGAATGGGACCTAATGGTGGCACTGGTAAGGGACGGGGGGCAGGGGGGGCTGGCACTCAAAGTGTTAAGGTTTGGTGCAAGCTGATTAAAAGATAAACCTTGATTTAAACCAGTTTAGGGCTTAAACCGTGTTGGTGCAAGCCGCCCTAAGTGTTGCCTACAACAACCACACTAATAAGAAAGCAGGGCTGAACTATAGACTAAGTGTTGCCTACAACAACCACACTAATAAGAAAGCAGGGCTGAACTATAGACTAAGTGTTGCCTACAACAACCACACTAATAAGAAAGCAGGGCTGAACTATAGACTAAGTGTTGCCTACAACAACCACGCTAATAAGAAAGCAGGGCTGAACTATAGACTAAGTGTTGCCTACAACAACCACGCTAATAAGAAAGCAGGGCTGAACTATAGTCTAAGTGTTGCCTACAACAACCACACTAATAAGAAAGCAGGGCTGAACTATAGACTAAGTGTTGCCTACAACAACCACACTAATAAGAAAGCAGGGCTGAACTATAGTCTAAGGATTGCCTAAAACAACCACACTAATAAGAAAGCAGGGCTGAACTATAGACTAAGTGTTGCCTACAACAACCACACTAATAAGAAAGCAGGGCTGAACTATAGACTAAGTGTTGCCTACAACAACCACGCTAATAAGAAAGCAGGGCTGAACTATAGACTAAGTGTTGCCTACAACAACCACACTAATAAGAAAGCAGGGCTGAACTATAGACTAAGTGTTGCCTACAACAACCACGCTAATAAGAAAGCAGGGCTGAACTATAGACTAAGTGTTGCCTACAACAACCACGCTAATAAGAAAGCAGGGCTGAACTATAGTCTAAGTGTTGCCTACAACAACCACACTAATAAGAAAGCAGGGCTGAACTATAGACTAAGTGTTGCCTACAACAACCACACTAATAAGAAAGCAGGGCTGAACTATAGTCTAAGGATTGCCTAAAACAACCACACTAATAAGAAAGCAGGGCTGAACTATAGACTAAGTGTTGCCTACAACAACCACACTAATAAGAAAGCAGGGCTGAACTATAGACTAAGTGTTGCCTACAACAACCACACTAATAAGAAAGCAGGGCTGAACTATAGTCTAAGTGTTGCCTACAACAACCACACTAATAAGAAAGCAGGGCTGAACTATAGACTAAGTGTTGCCTACAACAACCACACTAATAAGAAAGCAGGGCTGAACTATAGACTAAGTGTTGCCTACAACAACCACACTAATAAGAAAGCAGGGCTGAACTATAGACTAAGTGTTGCCTACAACAACCACGCTAATAAGAAAGCAGGGCTGAACTATAGACTAAGTGTTGCCTACAACAACCACGCTAATAAGAAAGCAGGGCTGAACTATAGTCTAAGTGTTGCCTACAACAACCACACTAATAAGAAAGCAGGGCTGAACTATAGACTAAGTGTTGCCTACAACAACCACACTAATAAGAAAGCAGGGCTGAACTATAGTCTAAGGATTGCCTAAAACAACCACACTAATAAGAAAGCAGGGCTGAACTATAGACTAAGTGTTGCCTACAACAACCACGCTAATAAGAAAGCAGGGCTGAACTATAGACTAAGTGTTGCCTACAACAACCACACTAATAAGAAAGCAGGGCTGAACTATAGACTAAGTGTTGCCTACAACAACCACGCTAATAAGAAAGCAGGGCTGAACTATAGTCTAAGTGTTGCCTACAACAACCACACTAATAAGAAAGCAGGGCTGAACTATAGACTAAGTGTTGCCTACAACAACCACACTAATAAGAAAGCAGGGCTGAACTATAGTCTAAGGATTGCCTAAAACAACCACACTAATAAGAAAGCAGGGCTGAACTATAGACTAAGTGTTGCCTACAACAACCACACTAATAAGAAAGCAGGGCTGAACTATAGACTAAGTGTTGCCTACAACAACCACACTAATAAGAAAGCAGGGCTGAACTATAGTCTAAGTGTTGCCTACAACAACCACACTAATAAGAAAGCAGGGCTGAACTATAGACTAAGTGTTGCCTACAACAACCACACTAATAAGAAAGCAGGGCTGAACTATAGACTAAGTGTTGCCTACAACAACCACACTAATAAGAAAGCAGGGCTGAACTATAGACTAAGTGTTGCCTACAACAACCACACTAATAAGAAAGCAGGGCTGAACTATAGTCTAAGTGTTGCCTACAACAACCACACTAATAAGAAAGCAGGGCTGAACTATAGACTAAGTGTTGCCTACAACAACCACACTAATAAGAAAGCAGGGCTGAACTATAGACTAAGTGTTGCCTACAACAACCACACTAATAAGAAAGCAGGGCTGAACTATAGACTAAGTGTTGCCTACAACAACCACACTAATAAGAAAGCAGGGCTGAACTATAGATTAAGTGTTGCCTACAACAACCACACTAATAAGAAAGCAGGGCTGAACTATAGTCTAAGTGTTGCCTACAACAACCACACTAACTATATAATAACACACTAATCAATAAAAACATATCAACCTATTACTAATATTGATCATTATCTATTACCAATCAATATCGTATCAATCTTACTTATCAATGTATTACTTATCTATCTATTACTAATCATCTCTCCATATACCTTTCTACTCAACAATCTATTATCTGTCAATCAGTCTTTGTTTTAATTATCTATCTATTGCTTTCCGTTCAAGAGCCCCATTGCCTATTAGTCAACACTCAGACCAATACTGCCACCTACTGGACCAACACTGTAATTGTAATCTATACAATAATTCTTGCTAATAGATAATCAAGTTGGAACCCTATTACAGCAGTGAGCGAACTGATTGTGTAGAATGCTATCTTTCTCTAAAACGTGTCTAAACCTTTATAAAATATAAAATAGAAGATCTACAAGTGAGAATAGAAACTAGATCTACGCTGTGTGATTGCAGATCGGCTATTTCAGAGTATTACATAAAGAATAGAATAGAATAGAATAGAATAGAATAGAATAGAATAGAAAAGAATAGAATAGAAAAGAGCTTTATTGTCACATCACATGAATTACAGGTAAAACAGTGGGTGAAAGCCTTCTATTCTATTCTAAACACAAAGTAATAAATAAATCAAATGTATAGAAATAGTAAGGATCAAAGATAAACCAAGATCAAGACCAAGAACCAAACAGGAGCCACAGATTGTCTTTATTTTATAACATTTAACACTTAGAGCTCAATGTTCAATACAAGCAAAATGTAAGCTTTGGTTCCACCTTGTGGTGACAACGTGGAATCGCAGAATGCATAAAGATGTCCAGACTTTTAACGAGTGATTTTCTTATGCATCTGCTGGCGTTTATAATGATAATAAAGAACAAATGTAATGTTTATACGTTTTATTTGTTCTTAAACATCATGTGGAACCGTAGAATAGATTTTAAACTCAACGTGTTTCAATATTTTAGCCTTTTTAGGTCTTTTAAGAGAACAATGAGAGAATGATCCACTGCGCATGCTCAGTCCTTACAGGGACGGGTTTATACTTCAGCCGTACGACAGCGACGCGCGCTGAAAATAGCCGGAAATGAGAGCTTGAAGATCGGCTGTTTCCGACGACGGCGCAGCCGCAGTACCGAGTCACAGAATTCCTTTGGTCGCCGATTTCGACGTAACACACAGGAAGTCTCTGTTTTATGATGTGACCTCTGTGTTTACTTCCGTTAGCTTAGCCAGCTAGCACGGCTAGCACACAGCTAGCCAGCTAGTTGACTTCTCACATGAAGTAAAACAAGTCTGTATTTGTTGTAAAAACGTATTTATTTGAATCGATAGTTGTGTCAAATAATCCTCTATGCGTTAGAACAGCAATACAACACGCAACAACTTATAAAACCCATGAATGTAAAATAATGGTAACAATGGCTAAAGCTAACGCTAACTGCGCATATACAGTGTAGCACATTAGCATGCTAGGCTAGCGGGAATTCCCCGTGAGCAGCCCCGTTGGGGTGGTCATTTGGTCATTTTTGCACATTTGGTCATTTTTTACATCTGGGGGTCCCCCAGGGACCTGGGGGTCCCTGGGGCTCCGGGGGTCCTTGGAGGTTGTAGTTTGGCAGGCAAGGAGTGTGTGTGTAAAATCTGGCATGGATCGGGTCAACGGGTGCGGAGATATAAGCAGGGAAAAAGTGTGACGTGTGACGTGTGAGCACATTTGGTCATTTTTTAAATCTGGGGGTCCCCCAGGGACCTGGGGGTCCCTGGGGCTCCGGGGGTCCTTGGAGGTTGTAGTTTGGCAGTCAAGGAGTGTGTGTGCAAAATTTGGCATGGATGGGGGCAACGGTTGTGGAGATATGAGCAGGGCAAAAGTGTGACGGACTGACTCACTGACTCACTCACTGACAGACAGCCGGTGGAGGTTTTGGTAGTAAATGCGACCTACGGTCGCAATAACGTTAGGCCTGGACTAGGGGGCGTGGCTTTGCCCCTACTAACATGGCGGCCGTGATGACCCATCGTGCGTCTGCGCAGGCGCCAGGAGACTCGCCCCTAGCGCTGTGATTGGCTGATGAAAGGCCTGGGGGAGGAAAACATCAGATGTACAAGATCACAACGCGTCGCGTCCGCCACGCGTTGTGATCTTGTAGATCTGATGTTTTGGTGAGAAGCGTAACACACACACGCACGCGCACACACTGTGGACACACGCGCACACAACGTGTGTTTGTTTGTTTGAGTTTGAGAACTTTTAAAGGGTTTGTTGTTTTAAAAGTCATAAAGTTATAATTAAAGTTATAATTTAATGTTTGTTTCATAAAACAACAGCCAACATCCTCCAGGCTTTCTACCGAGGCGTGGACACGGCTCTAGCCGGGACAAGGAGCCTGTTGGTCGGCGTAGAGACCCGAGACTGTCCGCTGGAATACAAACATCTGGGAGTTGTTTTTATATTGAAGAACAGAACTACCAGCATCCTCCAGGAGGATTCACCGAGGCGTGCTGTCGGCTCTACCCGGGGGAAGGAGCCTGTCTGTCGGCATGAAGATTGAGTTCGCTCCGCTGAACGTCCCGCTGCGGAGGAGACTTCAGACACTGGCTGTTCTGCAATGGGTTTTCAGCTTCCTAGCCTTGGGTAAATAATATAACTCTGTACCCTATACTTATAACTATAACTATAACCATAACCTTATAGCTATAACTATACTATACTACTCTATAACTATATTATAACTGTAACTGTTCTGCAATGGGTTTTCAGCTTCTTAGCCCTGGGTAAATAATATAACTCTGTACCCTATACTTATAACTATAACTATAACCATAACCTTATAGCTATAACTATACTATACTACTCTATAACTATATTATAACTGTAACTGTTCTGCAATGGGTTTTCAGCTTCTTAGCCCTGGGTAAATAATATAACTCTGTACCCTATACTTATAACTATAACTATAACCATAACCTTATAGCTATAACTATACTATACTACTCTATAACTATATTATAACTGTAACTGTTCTGCAATGGGTTTTCAGCTTCCTAGCCCTGGGTAAATAATATAACTCTGTACCCTATACTTATAACTATAACTATAACCCTAACACTACACTACACTACACTACACTACACTACACTACACTATAACTATACTATACTACTCTATAACTATAACTGTAACTGTTCTGCAATGGGTTTTCAGCTTCCTAGCCCTGGGTAAATAATATAACTCTATACCTAACACTGTTTACTATACTATAACTACACTACACTAGTATAACTATACTATACTACACTATAACTACACTACAGACCTCAGACACTGGCTGTTCTGCAATGGGTTTTCAGCTTCCTAGCCCTGGGTAAATAATAACCCTAACCCTAACCCTAACCCTATAGCTATAACTATACTATACTATACTATACTACTCTATAACTATAACTGTAACTGTTCTGCAATGGGTTTTCAGCTTCCTAGCCCTGGGTAAATAATATGACTCTATAGCTAACACTGTTTACTATACTATAACTACACTACACTATATAACTATACTATACTACACTATAACTACACTACACTAGTATAACTATACTATACTACACTACACTATATAACTATACTATACTATACTATAACTACACTACACTATAACTATACTATACTACTCTATAACTATACTATACTACTCTATAACTATATTATAACTGTAACTGTTCTGCAATGGGTTTTCAGCTTCTTAGCCCTGGGTAAATAATATAACTCTGTACCTATAACTATAACCCTAACACTAACACTACACTACACTACACTATAACTATACTATACTACTCTATAACTATACTATACTACTCTATAACTATATTATAACTGTAACTGTTCTGCAATGGGTTTTCAGCTTCTTAGCCCTGGGTAAATAATAACCCTAACCCTAACCCTAACCCTATAGCTATAACTATACTATACTATACTATACTACTCTATAACTATAACTGTAACTGTTCTGCAATGGGTTTTCAGCTTCCTAGCCCTGGGTGAATAATAACCCTAACCCTAACCCTAACCCTATAGCTATAACTATACTATACTATACTATACTACTCTATAACTATAACTGTAACTGTTCTGCAATGGGTTTTCAGCTTCCTAGCCCTGGGTAAATAATATGACTCTATACCCTATACCTATACCTATAACACTAACCTTATAGCTATAACTATACTATACTACTCTATAACTATATTATAACTGTAACTGTTCTGCAATGGGTTTTCAGCTTCCTAAATAATATAACTCTGTACCTATACCTATAACTATAACCCTAACCTTATAGCTATAACTATACTATACTACTCTATAACTATATTATAACTGTAACTGTTCTGCAATGGGTTTTCAGCTTCCTAGCCCTGGGTAAATAATATAACTCTGTACCTTCTATACCTATAACTATAACCCTAACCCTAACCCTAACACTAACACTACACTACACTATAACTATACTATACTATACTATACCTATACCCCTAACACTATACTATACTATAACTGTAACTGTTCTGCAATGGGTTTTCAGCTTCCTAGCCCTGGGTAAATAATATAACTCTATACCTAACACTGTTTACTATACTATAACTACACTAGACTAGTATAACTATACTATACTATACTATAACTACACTACACTAGTATAACTATACTATACTACACTATAACTACACTACACTAGTATAACTATACTATACTACACTATAACTACACTACACTAGTATAACTATACTATACTACACTATAACTACACTACACTAGTATAACTATACTATACTACACTATAACTACACTACACTAGTATAACTATACTATACTACACTATAACTACACTACACTAGTATAACTATACTATACTACACTATAACTACACTACACTAGTATAACTATACTATACTACACTATAACTACACTACACTAGTATAACTATACTATACTACACTATAACTACACTACACTAGTATAACTATACTATACTACACTATAACTACACTACACTAGTATAACTATACTATACTACACTATAACTACACTACACTAGTATAACTATACTATACTACACTATAACTACACTACACTAGTATAACTATACTATACTACACTATAACTACACTACACTAGTATAACTATACTATACTACACTATAACTACACTACACTAGTATAACTATACTATACTACACTATAACTACACTACACTAGTATAACTATACTATACTACACTATAACTACACTACAGACCTCAGACACTGGCTGTTCTGCAATGGGTTTTCAGCTTCCTAGCCCTGGGTAAATAATAACCCTAACCCTAACCCTAACCCTATAGCTATAACTATACTATACTATACTATACTACTCTATAACTATAACTGTAACTGTTCTGCAATGGGTTTTCAGCTTCCTAGCCCTGGGTAAATAATATGACTCTATAGCTAACACTGTTTACTATACTATAACTACACTACACTAGTATAACTATACTATACTACTCTATAACTATACTATACTACACTATAACTACACTACACTAGTATAACTATACTATACTACACTATAACTACACTACACTAGTATAACTATACTATACTACACTATAACTACACTACACTAGGAGACTGCAGACACTGGCTGTTTTACAATGGGGTTTCAGCTTCTTAGCACTGGGTAAATATGTATACTGTATAGGCCTATACTACAGTATACTATTGTTAGTATGTGAACGGTCGCAGCTTGTCCATATGTATGTATCTCTGTCTATAACGCCTGACACTGTGGTTCTATGGGTTTATCGCTCTGACATCATGCTCTGGCTTCACTGTGATGTCACACCAACAGAATCCCTTTTATTGATTTCATCAATATTAAGGCCATATCTAACAGGACTTCATATGGGAATGAAGTCCCATGATGACCCCTGGTACCCATATATGGAGATCCATGTACTGTATATGGAGATATGCTGTGAGAGCCCAAACATGCTTACTCAGTTATTCGTTGTGAAAAATCCTATGACGTCTGTATGACATCTGACATCATACCCTGTATGCCCATACATGGAGATCCCTGTCTGTAGAACCAGCCACACAGATTTGTCCATCTGTCTTGGCCATATATGGATTCTGTTAGTGTGGTATGAAGCCTTGTGGCTTCCATATATGGGTAACTGGTCCAATATACATCACTGGCCAGATGGCCAACAATTGGCACGGGTGAGGTTGCATGTCGCCCTGAGACGTCTTACTAGTATGTAAAAGGTCACAGCTTGTCCGTGTGTGTGTGTGTGTGTGTGTGTGTGTGTGTGTGTGTGTGTGTGTGTGTGTGTGTGTGTGTGTGTGTGTGTGTGTGTGTGTGTGTGTACGGCCTCATACCACACAACAGAATCCATACATGGCCAAGACAATCCATCAAAAAGACACATTACCTGGGCACTTCAAAAATGACTACCCAGATAAAAAAGATGGAGCACTCAACTGGTCTGCACGTTCATTTATTAGAGCGACAGGCTGACTCTTCCTCGACTCTGAGGAAGACTAAACGTGGAGTGTTGCTCTAATAAATGAACGTGCAGACCAGTTGAGTGCTCCATCTTTTTTATCTGGGTAATTGAAGTGCCCAGGTAATATGTCTTTTTGATATACTTTGTCCTTGTTGAGCACCAACGAGTCCTTCTACCTGACTGCTGGCTGAAGATCTCCTACTTCCAAGACAATCCATATCTGTGTGGCTGGTCTACAGACAGGAATCTCCATGTATGGGCATAAAGGGTATGGTTAGGGTACTAGTAGTTTAATACCATGGTCAGTGCACCAGTTACTAGTAGGTTAATACCATGGTCAGTACACCAGTTACTAGTAGTTTAATACCATGGTCAGTACACCAGTTACTAGTAGTTTAATACCATGGTCAGTACACCAGTTACTAGTAGTTTAATACCATGGTCAGTGCACCAGTTACTAGTAGTTTAATACCATGGTCAGTACACCAGTTACTAGTAGTTTAATACCATGGTCAGTGCACCAGTTACTAGTAGTTTAATACCATGGTCAGTACACCAGTTACTAGTAGTTTAATACCATGGTCAGTGCACCAGTTACTAGTAGTTTAATACCATGGTCAGTCAGTACACCAGTTACTAGTAGTTTAATACCATGGTCAGTACACCAGTTACTAGTAGTTTAATACCA
>NC_137821.1:380000-400000 GCF_963921795.1 Nannobrachium achirus | reverse complement strand
GGGCACACCAAAGGTCCCCAGGACCAGTGGTTGAGAAACACTCGCCTACTAAACTGCAACCTGATGATTTATTATGATCCATGTTGAGTTAACTTTAGTAAACATCATTCTAATAAAACATCTCTCTCTGTCTTCAGTAACCTCTCGCTCTCTCTCTCTCTCTCTCTCTCTCTCTCTCTCTCTCTCTCTCTCTCTCTCTCTGTCTCTCTCTCTCTCTCTCTCTGTCTTCAGTAACCTCTCTCTCTCTCTCTCTCTCTCTCTCTCTCTCTCTCTCTCTCTCTCTCTCTCTGTCTTCAGTAACCTCTCTCTCTCTCTCTCTCTCTCTCTCTCTCTCTCTCTCTCTCTCTCTCTCTCTCTCTCTCTATGTATTGTCTATGTCTCTCGACCAGGTGTGCTGGTAGCGGGGGGTGATTATAAGACGACACATATTTTTTCCCAATTGAAAAAATATGTTGAAGACAAAATATTATATATTATATTATATTATGTTATTTATAAAGAAAAACGTTATTATTGTAAAATTATTATAGAAAAGCTTATACAGAGATAACATTCTGCTGTATTGTATTGCATTAACCATCAAAGTCAACTTCTATTCAAAAACAACATTCACAATTCTCCCTTTTGCAAATCCCGCCCCATTCTGCCCTGTTACTATGATGGGACATTTGACCCTGGGCAGATTGTTTTTATAGTGGCAGTGAATGGTATTTTTTTTATTTTTTTATAGCCTCATTACAGCTATATAAAGTACCAAAGGAAAAACATCTAGGTGATATTAATAAAAAGGGAAGACAAAGGTACAGTAGTTACATTGCAAAACAGGGGGTTTACCCGAAAATATATGTTTTAATTTGTTTAATCCCAGTGGGACAGAATCCTCTTTGCAGATTCTTTTATAGTGGTAGTGGATGGGATTTTTTTTTTCTTCATAGCCTCATTACAGCTATATAAAGTACCAAAAAAAAACACATCTACGTGATATTAATAGAAAGGGAAGAAAAAGGTACAGTAATTACATAGCAAAACAGTAGTTTTCCCCCGAAAATAAATGTTTTAATTAGTTTAATCCTCTGGATCAGAGATAGAATAGAAATAGAAAGAGAAGTGCATTGCATCTTGGGTAGGAAGAGGACAGAACTATAATGTTTCTCCTCACATAATAGGCTGGCTTTTCGTAATTCTGCCCATTTAAAATATATGTACCCAATCGTGACTCTTAGACCATTGATAAGGTCCATGTGAACTAGTTTGTTGAAGCTTATTCATTATGATGAGCGAGATCGCCCCCTACTGCCGCGGCCGTACTGGACGAAGGTCGTGCTCCGCACTGCGGACAGTTTTTGAAAGCCTGAAACAACATTCTCCACTGCACAAACTCCACCCCCGATAGCAAAAAGTGAATGTTTTTTTCTGGTTGGCCAGTCAGGGAGTCTCAGGGACCAATCAGAAGGCTGACAAACGGTGAATTCAGACTGTGAAGAGCACAATAACAAACACTACATTTCCCATCAAGCTTTGCGGCCCGTTTCATCATTCAGATGCAACGGTCCATTGTAAACAGGAAGCATTGGCTGCTAGGCAGCCAGCGTTAGCTTGCATAGCTTCAGTTGCTGTTGGGTTGGGATTAAACTTGCACGCTAAAGATCACATGTGCGCCTGTCATCCACGGCGATGTTCGCGAGAACAACGCACGCGGCCCGGTAAGTCCAATACCAAAGCCATCCGACTTTGCCAAACGGGAGGTGAAATGAGCCGAGGTCCAAAGTTCGCTGCGCATCAATCATGTAGTGTACGGTAATCACTGCAGCTCGCGGGGGCTGTGAGAGAGCAGGGAAAGGTCCTGAAAGATACATAACGTATCTCCCCGGTGAAAAGTCTAATGCCCGATTATAGGACGACTCCCTATTTTGAGGATATGTTTATTAGAATAAAATATCGTCCTATATTCGGGCCAATACGGTAATCTCTCTCTCTCTCTCTCTATGTGTTGTCTATGTCTCTCATCCAGGTGTGTTGGTAGCGGGGGGGTTTAGTAACCTCTCTCTCTCTCTCTCTCTCTCTCTCTCTCTCTCTCTCTCTCTCTCTCTCTCTCTCTCTCTCTATGTATTGTCTATGTCTCTCATCCAGGTGTGTTGGTAGCGGGGGGGTTTAGTAACCTCTCTCTCTCTCTCTCTCTCTCTCTCTCTCTCTCTCTCTCTCTCTCTCTCTCTCTCTCTCTATGTATTGTCTATGTCTCTCATCCAGGTGTGTTGGTTGCGGGGGGGTTCTGTAACTTCTGCACGGAGGCCACAGGGTTCAGCAGAAAGTTTCCTGGTCTGACGTCTCATCTGTTGATGCTTCCTCTGTGGTTCAGAATCCCTCTGTTCAGAGACTACATCATGTGTGGAGGTAACACTTTACTATACCTAAACATGTTCTGGTGTAACCTCTGTTCAGAGACTACATCATGTGTGGAGGTAACACTTTACTATACCTAAACATGTTCTGGTGTAACCTCTGTTGAGAGACTACATCATGTGTGGAGGTAACACTTTACTATACCTAAACACGTTCTGGTGTAACCTCTGTTCAGAGAGTACATGTGTGGAGGTAACACTTTACTATACCTAAACATGTTCTGGTGTAACCTCTGTTCAGAGACTACATCATGTGTGGAGGTAACACTTTACTATACCTAAACATGTTCTGATGTAACCTCTGTGTGGAGGTAACACTTTACTATACCTAAACATGTTCTGGTGTAATGTGTTGGCTGATTTTCACTGTTATGCAGACAGCAGTTGTAATCTTTACAGTTTAGGCCTTCGGCAGACACTGTTAATCCAGCGAAATTTACAATAAGCAAGGTGATACATCAACACATCACATGCATAGAAATATCAATCTAAAAAAGAAAGAAAGAAAGAAAAAACGTAGTTAGACGTAGCACCTAATCAGTAAAAAAAACTTTATATAAAAACTAAGAATGCTATCTAGCTTTCATGTATGATCATTGAGGGTAGGCGAGTGCTAGGTGGAGTCTGAAGAGGTGAGTCTTCAGACCACGGTGGAAGCTAGGGAGTGAGTCTGTAGTTGCGACCGTCAGGTCGCACTTACTATCAAAACCTCCACAAACTGTGAGTCAGTCAGTCAGTCCGTCCGTCAGTCTGTCTGTCACACCTCACACGTCACACTATTGCCCTGCTCATATCTCCGCAACCGTTGCCCCGATCCATGCCAAATTTTGCACACACACTGCTTGCCTGCCAAACTACAACCTCCAAGGACCCCCGGAGCTCCAGGGACCCCCAGGTCCCTGGGGGACCCCCAGATGTAAAAAATGACCAAATGTGCAAAAATGACCAAATGACCACCCCAACGGGGCTGCTCACGGGGAATTCCCGGGGACCACCGACTCCTGGTGCTCCAGAACGGATGCCAAAGTGGTGGCGCCCCCAGTGGAGGACCCCCTCCACTGCAGCTCACATAAAATGCTGTAACTCGGGCTAGGAGCGTCCGGGAGAGCCGGGGCCGGTACCTATTCGTCCGCCAAGGCAACGCGGAGACCCGACCCCTCATTTCTCACATGGCCCTCTTCTAGCGCCACCATGAGGCCGATTCTTGCAAAACACATTTTTGGACACTGCTCCTACAGATTTTGCCCTAAAATCACACAAATCGGTACACACTATGTCTACACTCATGTCATCAACATGGATCTGTCCCATATAGCGCCACCATCAGGCCGATTCTTTCAAACACATTTTTGGACACTGCTCCTACAGATTTTGCCCTAAAATCACACAAATCAGTACACAGTATGTCTACACTCATCTCATCAATATGGATGTCCCATATAGCGCCACCATCAGGCCGATTCTTTGAAACACATTTTTGGACACTGCTCCTACACATTTTGCCCTAAAATCACGCTGCGACCTGACGGTCGCTTATCTCCCGATTAGGGAGTCTTACTGGTTCTAATGGAAGCTAGGGAGTGAGTCTGTAGTTCTAATGGAAGCTAGGGAGTGAGTCTGTAGTTCTAATGGAAGCTAGGGAGTGAGTCTGTAGTTCTAATGTGCCCAGGTAGCTCAGTCGGTAGAGCTCTCGCCTTTGTACCGCAAGGTCATGGGTTCGATTCCGGGCACCGCCAACTCAGCATATGAGTAGCACGGCTTGGTAAGTCGTGCGGCAAGTACTGGGAGCTGATGGTAGGTGTGGCGCTCCACCTCAGCAGTCCATCTCCCAGGGGTCTAGCGCATTGTAACGGGGACAGACTCCCGCGTGTTACCGGCTGATACCAACAATAAGCCACTCCCGACCTACTTGTAATGGAAGCTAGGGAGTTTGTCTGTAGTTCTAATGGAAGCTAGGGAGTGAGTTTGAAGTTCTAGGAGAAGAGTGGACGAGAGGACAGTGTTGACCAGTCCAGTACATTGCTGTCATTTCTAACTATTGAGGATAGAAGAGGTTATGATATTAGTCATGAATGCTAACAGGATAACAATACTTTATTAGTCATACATGTAAACAGAGGTACAGTCAGACATTAAGGCTAAAAGGATAACACAATACTTTATTAGTCATACACAGAGTTGGGATCCGTTACTCCAAAAAGTAGTGCACTACATATTACATATTACCTCTGAAAAAAGTAGTGCCTTACACTACTTCATTACTTCCTGGAGAAAGTAACTCGTTACACTACTCGTTACACTACTTTTGCGTTACTCCATAAAAAGGCCTGAGATGCATTGTTGTCACATAATTTGACACTTAATATAACCTTTCATATGCAGACATATTAGCACAAATCTTTATAATCCTAATAAGGAGGACATACACAAGATATTTCTTTATGCTCTTTTAATACCAGGTTGTTGAACAAGATAAGGATTAATAAAACAAGATGGGCCTTTCTGAAACGGTCTAGTGCAGTGGTTCTCTTGACCTTGTACCAGTGAACAGTATTGTCATGAAACTACCTTTTCCTTCCAATAGATTCATCAATTAATCAATAAATCAAACCACTAGGGGGGGCCCAAGTAGCACCAGTGGTACATGACATGTGCCAAAGGTTATTATAGGTTAGTGCTTCTCAAGCTGTCAAATTTGAAGGTCCTTGACTCCTTAACTCTGACAGTGTACACATGGAACCAAATGGACCCAACCCCAATAAAGGAACCCACAAAGTCTCTAGAATCCACTTTGAGAAGTTGAACCACAGTTCTAGGAAAATATTAACTTTCCCAAAATGTATTCAAATAACAAAAACATATGAGACTGGCCTTTCCCACTGTGCAGAGGAGGGTAGGTTGTTGAACAAGAACAATCAGTAGGCTATGATGACCTACAACTACTACTGACCTACCTACTGCCTCACAATAAAGCAGTCTAGTGCAAATATTAACTGCCAAAAAATAAACAAATAGAAAATATCAGACTGGCCTTCACAATCACAACAACTTATTTAGAGCAAATATCAACTGATTCAAAATCGATCCACAAATAAAATAAGAAATACACACTTCCCAACACTCAGTGCTGCAGAGAGGTAGGTTGTTGAACCAGAAAAAGCAGTAGGTTATACAGTATAAATGTCTCAAAATAAAACAACAGTCTAGTGCAAAATTAACTGCTTCAAATTAAAATAAAAGACAGTCTGGCCTCCCCAAAACATCTTACTACTAGTGCACTGTCTGCAAATATCAACTGCTTCAAAATCTATCCACAAATAAAATATGAAATACACACTTCCCAACACTCAGTGCTGCAGAGAGGTAGGTTGTTGAACCAGAAAAAGCAGTAAGTTATGCAGTATAAATGTCTCAAAATAAAACAACAGTCTAGTGCAACTATTAACTGCTTCAAATTAAAATAAAAGACAGTCTGGCCTCCCCAAAACATCTTACTACTAGTGCACTGTCTGGAAATATCAACTGCTTCAAAAAAATAAAATATCCACAAATAAATAAAATAACAGGCCTTTCCAACACTGCTTATTTTGTACAAATATCAACTGCTTCAATAATAGGCCTTCCTGAGACTGCTTATTTAGTGCAAATACAAACTGCTAAAAAAAAGAATACATCCATAAAGAAAATAAAAAATAGACCAAGGAGAGGTAGTGTTTGAACAAATAAAATAAGAGAATGGACATTCTAACATCATTGGATGATGACAGAAGGGGCAAACAAAAAGACAAACTCACTCAAGTTGGTCCCTCACCAAACCATTGCTTTATATTAGACTACTGTAGTTCATCTAAAGTGATTGGTGTCTCACTAAAGTAGCAGTTGTACCTCATCAGCAGGAGTCTCTCAAATCGTTTGTCTGTCAACCTGTTCCTCCTTGGAGTCAGCACAAGGCTGCCCAGGCTGAACAGTCGCTCCACCGGGGCACTAGAAGGTGTCGCTGTGTTGTATTTCAAGAATATTTTCTTAATTGTAGGGAACTTGTTCAGGATCCCAATCTCAGACTCACACTTCAGATAGTCAATGACCTCCTTATCTGGGTCCAAGGCTGCTGTATCCTCTTCCTCCAACTCAAAGAAATCTTCATCACTGCTGTTGGAAGTGGGGGCTTGCTGCTGAGGCCTGGCCTCCTGCTCATCCCTGGGGAAAGCGCGACACTCTTCTGTCAGCAGTGTCTTCAGGTCGTCTCTCCTGTGCTCTTCTTTCAGCCACCGTACCTTGATTGATGGAAGACTATTAGAAGTTTGCATAGGAAAAGGTACAGCTTCATGACGGTACAGTTCACCGGTACAAGGTCTACTAAAAGGAGATCCTAGAAAAGACTAAGCTTGTTTCCACAGGAAACCATTGGAGTATCTCATATAACATTGAATGACAGACGAATAGAACACAGTACTATGCAGTAGATGTAGTCAGGACAAAAAAAGAAAGAATAAACAAAAAACAGTATATACCTTAAACTGTGGAAAAGTGACAGCAGCAAGGAGAGCATCTCTGCTGACCATCACAGGGGCAAATCGCGTCTTGACGGCCTGCAATATAAAACAATGTAGAAATTTGATATAAATAAAATATTTTCTTATCTACAAAGCATGCATCTCTCTGGAGGGAGTTGACAGGTGAATGGTGCAACAGGCAGAGAGGATTCATGCCCTTACGAAATTGACTATATGTTCAGAAGCACAGCTCCATTAAATAAATCTTACATTCACAAGTTAATTTAGGACAAGATGTAAAATACTGGGATAGGACTTCTGGGTGGAAGTGCATTAATTTGCTAGTAGACCTAAGACCAGTGCAAGCTACATGTTAGGGAGGGATGTGCAACTGAACTCTCTCACATTAATGATCACAGTCAGTCACGTGCGCGCGCGCGCACACACACACACACACACACACACACACACACACACACACACACACACACACACACACACACACACACACACACACACACACACACACACACACACGCTTTCATATCAACACACACACACACACACACACACAGGCTTTCATATCAAATCACACTAGACACTTGTGGTCATTTGAATGAGTCCCACTAATCTTAGATTAGATGTTGGGTTTCAATAACAACAACAATAATAATAATAATAATAATAATGGACCCCTACCTGTACTATGACATCAGGCAGACCTGCTGTCATCCTGGAAAGCCCAGCCTTCTTTGCCAGTGTCTTAGACATCAGAGACTCCAGTGTTGGTAGGAGACAGCCATAGTAGCAGTGATCTTCACCTTGCAACTTGTCCAAAGCTTTGGTGAGTGGTTTTGTGACTGTGCAATATTCACACAGGAATTGATACTCCCGTTCAGTGATGGCTTTAATACCCAGTTGATTGCAGAGACTGGACAACTTTGGCAACGGGATCTCAGTGATGCGAGCAGTTGCATCATGTAACGAGTTCCATCTGGTTACTGTAGGCACGATGAGCTTTTTTCCACACAGACTCTCAACGAGCTCAGAAGCCACGGTAGAACGGCTGGCCTTTGTCCAAAGGGCAGAACTCTTAGCAGTGCCGCTTTGCACTCTGTGTGTGTTGACAGCCATTTTTCAATATCATTTGTTGAAATGAGGTTAAGGGTATGCGAGGCACATCTCACGTGAGGGGGGAGAGTAAACTGTCCATCTTGTTCGGAGGAAAGCACATCTCTAACATCTGTGAATGTCACCGGTTCATCCTCCTCTCCTCCTTCATCCTCCTCCTCCGAAGAAGAAGAATCTGTAGCTGCAGCCTCAGGCGGTGTCTCATACACTCTGAAAGCCTTGACAAAGTTCGATCCATTGTCTGTGACTGTTGCAGTGACTTTGTTTGACAATCCATAGGCTGAATGAACCTGTTCAATTTCACTAGCCACAACATCGTATGTGTGTCGTCCTTTGATTCGTTTGCAGGCAATAGCTGCTTTCTGACGAGAGAAGTCGCTTGGGTTAATCCAATGGGCAGTCATTCCCATGAAGCTTTTATTGTGGCCCGTCCAAATATCAGCTGTGGTTGACACATACTCAACGCTCTCAAATGTCTTCTTAAGCTCACTTTCCATCTTCTTGTAACAATTGTCCAAATATTTTGTAAACGTTTTCCTGTCTGTTATCGGCTGTCCGTTCCCTCTTATGTTTATTTTGGCCACTATTTTTCTGAAAGATGGCGATTCGACAGTCGAAAGAGGCAACATTTCCTCTACTATGTACGCGGCAACAAGCCTGTTTACCTCTGATTTGGTCGTTCCCTTAGGCTTCTGTTGGTCAAAATCAAGTTTTTGCTGCTTGCATGGAGTCGGGCCGTCGTCGTCCTCAGCTGTCTCCGGATCTCTTTTTGTGACCAACTTTGTGTTCGCATGTTGGGTCTGCAGATGCTTTTTTAGATTTGACGTGGAGTTCCAAGCTGTTGATAGCTGCTTCTTTCCTGGGCAAAGCTTGCACGTCACTTTCACATTCTTGTCCTTTCTCTCTACAAAATCAAAATAATGTGCATATCTCCAGCCATCAAACGTTATTTTACCAGACGTAGCCATGTCGGATGCTGCTTCCATGAGCGCTGCCATGTTTGTTTGGTGGCCTGGTGGTGGGGGTGGGGCTACAGTAGGGCACGTTCGAAAATGTCCACACAGAGTGCACTCATGTATTTAGTTTGTATTGGCCACAATGGCCAATGCATTCAGTGCTGTTACTGCTGTATTTTCGAACGCACCCCTAGAGTCACGTGTACTACTGTTTACAATCGGTTCCTGCTGAAGGCAGAAGCTGGAACTGCAGGCACGAAAGTAGCGAGTAGCGAGTAACGTGACCAGGCAGTATTTGTAATGTTATTATATATACGGAGGAGTAGTACCGTTACACTACTCGTTACCGAAAAAAGTAGTATTATTACAGTAACGCGTTACTTTGTAACACGTTACACCCAACTCTGGTCATACATGTAAACAGAGGTACAGTCAGACATTAAGGCTAAAAGGATAACACAATACTTTATTAGTCATAAATGTAAACAGAGGTACAGTCAGACATTAAGGCTAAAAGGATAACACAATACTTTATTAGTCATAAATGTAAACAGAGGTACAGCCAGACATTAAGGCTAAAAGGATAACACAATACTTTATTAGTCATAAATGTAAACAGAGGTACAGCCAGACATTAAGACTAAAAGGATAACACAATACTTTATTAGTCATAAATGTAAACAGAGGTACAGTCAGACATTAAGGCTAAAAGGATAACACACTACTTTATTAGTCATAAATGTAAACAGAGGTACAGTCAGACATTAAGACTAAAAGGATAACACAATACTTTATTAGTCATAAATGTAAACAGAGGTACATTCACCTCCCTGTTGGTCTCCTGATGGTTAAATTGATACTTAAAGTGTTTTCAGTTGATTCTCCACTAGAGATGCGCGGATGGCGTTTTTAGCCGCGGTGATCCACATCTCTATTCTGCACATCTCTATTCTCCACATCTCTATTCTCCACATCTCTATTCTCCACACATCTCTATTCTCCACATCTCTATTCTCCACATCTCTATTACATCTCTATTCTCCACACTTCTCTATTCTCCACACATCTCTATTCTCCACATCTCTATTCTCCACACATCTCTATTCTCCACATCTCTATTCTCCACATCTCTATTCTCCACTTCTCTATTCTCCACACTTCTCTATTCTCCACACATCCCTATTCTCCACACATCTCTATTCTCCACATCTCTATTCTCCACATCTCTATTCTCCACACATCTCTATTCTCCACATCTCTATTCTCCACACATCTCTATTCTCCACATCTCTATTCTCCACATCTCTATTCTCCACACATCTCTATTCTCCACATCTCTATTCTCCACATCTCTATTCTCCACACATCTCTATTCTCCACATCTCTATTCTCCACATCTCTATTCTCCACACATCTCTATTCTCCACACATCTCTATTCTCCACACATCTCTATTCTCCACATCTCTATTCTCCACACATCTCTATTCTCCACATCTCTATTCTCCACACATCTCTATTCTCCACATCTCTATTCTCCACATCTCTATTCTCCACACATCTCTATTCTCCACACATCTCTATTCTCCACATCTCTATTCTCCACATCTCTATTCTCCACATCTCTATTCTCCACACATCTCTATTCTCCACATCTCTATTCTCCACACATCTCTATTCTCCACATCTCTATTCTCCACATCACTATTCTCCACACATCTCTATTCTCCACATCTCTATTCTCCACATCAGTATTCTCCACATCTCTATTCTCCACATCTCTATTCTCCACATCTCTATTCTCCACGCATGCAGGAAAATATGATCAGTAACCGCTGACATCTGGTCTGGCCTAATAGTTTAACTTAACTGTGTGTGTGTGTGTGTGTGCGTTTGTGCGTGCGTGCGTGCGTGCGTGCGTGCGTGCGCGTGCGCGCGCTCAGCAATGTTGGAAGAGGCGATTGTGAAAGCTTGAAACACACACGCACATGCACACACACGCGCACACACACACACACACACACACACACACACACACACACACACACACACACACACACACACACACACACACACACACACAGAGTAGTAGAAAGCCAACTGTTTGAGTAACAGGTTACAACACTCTCTCTCTCTCTCTCTCTCTCTCTCTCTCTCTCTCTCTCTCTCTCTCTCTCTCAATTTCAATTCAATTCAATTCAAAAAGCTTTATTGATATGAGAAAACATACGTTTACATTGCCAAAGCAGAAGTGTATAAAATACCATACAATACAATACAATCAGAACAAATATATACAGGTGAAAACAGTTTTCATGCATCACGGTAACGTGCAGGCAGAGCAGGGATATATACAATGGTTTTTAAGGTGGTTGGGTTCCATTTGATATCCTTCTCTTATCACAGCAGCTCACGAATCTTGCTGTTGTGTTTGCACATTGTTTTACTTCCCCCAGCAGGTATGGGAGTTTTTCATCATTGGTCATATTTTCAAACTCTCCTTGTGTGGTTATGATCTGTGGGAAGTATGCGTGTCTGATGTCTTGGTACAGTGGACAGGTGGTTAGGAAGTGTAGCTCAGTTTCCACTTCATTTTGTGTGCAGTGGGTGCAAAGTCTGTTTTCTCTAGGGAGCCAGGTATGCCTATGACGTTCTTTCTCGATTGCAAGAGCTCGATTGTGCTCACTCAGTTTGTATCTAGTCAAGATTTTTCTTTGTTTTGGGTCGGTCACCTTGCTCAGGTATTCTGCCATGGTATATTCTCTGTTTAGGGCCAAATAGCATTCTAGTTTGCTCTGCTTTTGGGTTGCTTCTCTCCAATGTGTCAGGTAGCTTTCTTTCTGCTGTTTTATAATTTGGTTTAGTCCAGTGAATTGTCCGTCCAGTGGCTCTGCTTTTGTACCCGGACCAGTTGGCTGAGGGGGCATCTCTTTCTCTGTGTGTGAGTGCCTTCTGGGTCACTTTCTTTTAAGTGGTTATAAAATTTGAATGCTCTCTTTTTTATTTTGATTGTGAGAGGGCATTGTCCTAATTCTGCCCTGCATGCATTATTTGGTGTTTTCGGCTGGATTCTGAAAATTGATTTGCAGAATTCTGTGTGCAGGGTCTCTATTTGATGTTTGTCCCATTTTTCAAGGTCTTGGTTTGCGGCTGGTCCCCAGATCTCGCAACCATAGAGGGAAATTGGTTTTATCACAGAGTCCAGTATTTTTAGCCAGGTTTTTATTAGGATGTCTATTTTGATGTTCCTTTTGATGGCATAGAAAGCCCTTCTTGCCTTGTCTCTCAGGTCTTTTACAGCTTGGTTGAAGTTTCCTGTGCTGCTGATGTTTAGGCCAAGGTAGGTGTAGTTTTTTGTTTGTTCTAATGGGATTGAATTTAGAAAGAATTGCTGGTTTTGGCGGCTGGATCTCTTTTGAAATATAATGATTTTAGTTTTGGTTAAGGGCCCACGTCTGGGAGAATTTGTGCAGGAGATCAAGTTGCTGCTGCAGTCCTTCTTTGGTTGGAGACAGTAGCAGCAGGTCATCTGCAAAGAGTAGGCATTTGACTTCTGTTCTGGCCTGGGTGATACCTGGTGCTGCACACTGGTCTAATGTTTTCATATACAGTGTATATATATATATATATATATATATATATATATATATATTAAAGAGGGTCTCTCTCTCTCTATGTATTATAAACCTCTCTCTCTCTCTCTCTCTCTCTCTCTCTCTCTCTCTCTCTCTCTCTCTCTCTCTCTCTCTCTCTCTATATGTATTGTGGGTGTCTCTCTCTCATACAGGCCTGGTGTCCAGTCATAAGTCCAGTCTGTCTCACCTGCTGTCTCGTCCAGATGGAGGTAATGTGGCCGTTCTGGCTGTAGGAGGCGCTAGTGAGGCTCTGGACGCCCGACCTGGAGCTCTGACTCTGCAGGTAGAAATATAGATATATATACCCCCTACCTACTAGATATACCCCCTACCTACTAGATATACCCCCTACCTACTAGATATACCCCCTACCTACTTACCTGTCTACATTATACCCTATCTATATCTATCTACATATACATGTATATATCTACCCCCAACCTACTTGACTTTGGTCCATTATACCTCCCCTTTAATAATACCAATTTGTATTGTGTTTTGTATCATTTTCATCGTTGATTCGTCACCTCGGGCATTTGTAGAATGAGCAGCACAGCCAAACGTGTGGGTAGTGGCGCGGGTAGCGCCGACCAAAGTTTTGCCAAAATGGCTTGCAAAACTGTTCTGTTGGCACCCCTGGCACCCCCCTTCTGCCACCCAGGTGGAAGAACTCATCGTTGCATGTCTGGCCGACATCTCACAGTGGATGTCAGTCCACCACCACCTCTAGACATCTCACAGTGGATGTCAGTCCACCACCACCTCTAGACATGTGGATGTCAGCCCACCATGCACCTCAAGCTGAACCCAGCTAAGTCTTGCCCCATGCAATATCTCACTATTTCCATAGATAATGCATTGGTGACTTCGGTTCTAACTGCTAGAAACCTTGGTGTGGTCCTGGACAGCCAGCTATCATTCAAGGCACACATTGCATCAGTCACCCAGTCCTGTAGGTTCACACTCTATAACATCCGTAAAATCAGACCTTTCCTCACCCAGGAGTCAGCCCAGCTCCTCATCCAGACATCTGTCATATCAAAACTTGACTATTGTAACTCTCTCCTCACTGGTCTCCCGGCATGTGCACTTAAACCTCTCCAGCTGATCCAAAATGCCGCGGCACGACCGGTCTTCAACCAGCCTAAGTTCTCACATGTCTCCCCCTTCTCCGCTCCCTCCACTGGCTCCCGGTCGAGGCCCGCACTGAATACAAAACACTGATGCTGACCTTCAAAGCAGCCAAAGGTATGGCTCCTCCATACCTCCAAAACCTGATCAACCGCTACACCCCCACCTGTTCACTTAGATCAGCCAACACAGGGATGCTGACAGAACCCTCGCTAAAAGCCCCAGGACAAAAATCCACTCATCCGAGACAGTTTGCCCTCCTGGCCCCCAAGCTGTGGAATAAACTCCCTGTCGCACTTAGAACAACGGACTCACTCGCTAGCTTTCGCCCTGGACTGAAGACTCACCTTTTCAGACTCCACCTAAACCCATAGCACTACTGAAACACTCAATGACCATACAGGAAGCTAGTTAGCATTTGTTTTTAGGTTTTTTAGAATCCTTTTTAGACTGATTATATTGTTTTTTAGATTGATTTATTATATTATATTATATTGTATTATTATATTGTATTGATTATATTGTTTTCTAGATTGATATTCTTATGCATTATGTTGTTGTTGATGTTCTGACATATTATCTTGTTTATTATAGTGATGTATTATCTGCTTATTGTAAATCGCTTTGGATTAAAAGCGTCTGCTAAATGCCTAAACTGTAAACTGTATTTACTCTAGTTTTGGGCTTCCCTGACACTGAGCTTAACATTAACAAAGTGTAAAAATGTCCAATATGTGTTTTTCTTTTCTTTTCCTTATTACTGTGGGAGAGTGCAGTCATTCAATGCTCCAAGCAACAAAGGTGAACACCAAAAGAACAGTATTGCAGGCCTGCCAGGCCATTTTGACACATTTTGGGTTGGCGCTACCCACACGTTTGGCTGTGTAGCTCATGCCTCGAATGCCGGATGCTTACAAGCTGTACTTTGTTGTAAAGGTGACAAATCAACAATGAAAATGATATAAAACACAATACAAATTGGGATTATTAAAGGGGAGATATAATTCATTATTAATATGTTTCCTTTCTATTTGTGCACATGCTCACCGCGAGGCGTTGTGAGCATGTAGATCGGCTATTTTCACAATAGAACCGTGTTATACAAAATATGCCTCAACTCTTAAGGCGGCCCTACACTTACCGATAATCGGGGCATTTAATTACCCTCCCGACAGTCAGGCTGCCTCCGACTGAAACGGGCCCGACTATCGGGCATGAATGTCGTCTAGCGTGAGGTCTCACAGATTCAATCTGAGCCCAACCGAGTGGCTCGGAGGACGATCAGGGGTAGCCCGACTCTTTTCAAAAATGTTTGATATTTTCCTGCATCGGAGGACCGAGAGAGAATACAGTATAGCAGTCTGCTATACGCTGACTGCTATACGCTGACTGCTATACGCTGCGCAAAAACCGTAGTATCTAATAGTCTCTCTCCCCCCTCTCTCTCTCTCTCTCATCGCTGCGCGGACGCAAGACCATAGTATTTAGTAGTGTCTCTCTCTCTCTCTCTCTGACTCTCTCACTCACTCACTCACTCACTCACTCACACACACACGTGCGCACACAGACACACTTTTCATAGTCATACAGTCGGTTCGTCCGTCCGTCCGTCCGGTCCGTCCATATGTTGTATCATGATTGAGATTTGAATTAAACTCAACGGTAGGACGCTATCAAACACAAACAGCAGAAATAACCACTACCAGTCACATACTGTACGGTAGGACGCTATCAAACACAAACAGCAGAAATAACCACTACCAGTCACATACTGTACGGTAGGACGCTATCAAACACAAACAGCAGAAATAACCACTACCAGTCACATACTGTACGTTAGGACGCTATCAAACACAAACAGCAGAAATAACCACTACCAGTCACATACAGGTAGGACACTATCAAACACAAACAGCAGAAATAACCGCTACCAGTCACATACTGTACGTTAGGACGCTATCAAACACAAACAGCAGAAATAACCACTACCAGTCACATACTGTATGGTAGGACGCTATCAAACACAAACAGCAGAAATAACCACTACCAGTCACATACTGTATGGTAGGACGCTATCAAACACAAACAGCAGAAATAACCACTACCAGTCACATACTGTATGGTAGGACGCTATCAAACACAAACAGCAGAAATAACCACTACCAGTCACATACTGTATGGTAGGACACTATCAAACACAAACAGCAGAAATAACCACTACCAGTCACATACTGTATGGTAGGACGCTATCAAACACAAACAGCAGAAATAACCGCTACCAGTCACATACTGTATGGTAGGACACTATCAAACACAAACAGCAGAAATAACCACTACCAGTCACATACTGTATGGTAGGACGCTATCAAACACAAACAGCAGAAATAACCACTACCAGTCACATACTGTATGGTAGGACGCTATCAAACACAAACAGCAGAAATAACCACTACCAGTCACATACAGGTAGGACGCTATCAAACACAAACAGCAGAAATAACCGCTACCAATCACATACTGTATGGTAGGACGCTATCAAACACAAACAGCAGAAATAACCACTACCAGTCACATACTGTATGGTAGGACGCTATCAAACACAAACAGCAGAAATAACCGCTACCAGTCACATACTGTACGTTAGGACGCTATCAAACACAAACAGCAGAAATAACCGCTACCAGTCACATACTGTACGGTAGGACGCTATCAAACACAAACAGCAGAAATAACCGCTACCAGTCACATACTGCGAAGTGCGAAGAGCACACATCTCGCTTTGCCCCTGCAAGTCAAAGTAACACAACCAGCCTGATCTGCAAGCCTACAATGTGGCGAGGAGGGACATAGTTTGGTCTTGGAGATCTGTTTGTTCTGTGCGCTACGACTAATCATACATCAGGCACCATGAGAAGGCAGGCGGCACGCAGCACTAGTAACTAGTAGAGAGAGAGGAGGAATGTCAGAGTTGATCCTTGGATGTATGAAACGTGTCAAAGTGAACTCACATCATCAAAATCGGACACAACTTCCATATTGAAGCTTTTTTTTGTTGTTGCGTGAGGCGGTGTTGTGTGTTGAGTGAGTGGATAACGTAATGTGTTTGTATGTGCGTGTGCGTGCGTGTTTCAAAACACAGCGCTTAGAACAGCCCCTGTGGCATTTTGTATCAATTATATTATTTATTATTGCTTTGTTCAAGCCCGACTCAATGGGGATAGAATCCTGTAGCGTGCGGAGCGCCCGACTGTTCAAAACGGCTAGTATGAGCCTGTTTAGATTATCTGGTCAGATAATCTGAAAAAATGATCCTGTAGTGTTTAATTCTACCCAATTCAGTCGGGCCCGATTATCGTGTAATGTATGGCCGGCTTTAGTGCTCGTCAGAGTGGGGGGTCCCCAGTTAAAATAGGATTGTGGGGGGTCCCCAGTTAAAATATGATTATATTGTATAATAACAGGCTTCCGGTAGCATGGACTGAACGCTTCTCGCGTCGCGTCGCTACACTCCCTCGACTATTAATGGAATCCTAAACCCAAAGAACATATCAAACACTTTTTTTTCTCCTTGCCGTGAATCAGTTTACCTATCTCTGAAAGTTTTTGGTTCAAAACAAACTAATCGTTATTGGCTAATGGCAGAGAAACAGAGGGCCAAGCAACACAAGATACAAGGAACGCGTGCCCAAACAAAGCTCACAATGGAGAACGCCGAGCTCATTACACTCTTGAGAACAGTGGTACGAGAAGAACTTGCAACAGCACTGGACTCAAGAAAAGATTACTTCATGCTCAGACAAGGTTGACTCTCTCGAAACGGCTGCTAACGAGACTGATCTACAACTGATACAACTGGAGAAGGAGAATACAACGCTGTTTGAAGAAGTTAAGTTATTAAAACAGAAAACAGAATCGCTCGAGAGCTACAGCCAAAAATTCAACATAAAGATTTTTTCTCTGGTAGAAAATATAGAAAAAGGCAATCCGACATCGTTTGTAAACACAATGCTGTGTGAGCTTTTTGGCAAAGATATAGGCACACATCCCTTGGTAAATATCGCACACCGCATAGGACCAAACAAGGGCAAGCCACGATGCCTAATTGCCAAACTGAACAGCTTTGAAACAAGGCAAAAGATTGTACGCCTTGCCGGTGCTAAAGCTAAAGAACCAGGAGGGCTACAATAAAAAGGACAGAGAATCAGCATTCGCCGTGACGCCACAGCCGAGCAACGTAAGCAACAAGCTGCCTTCGATGATCTCCGATCTCTCCTAAGCAAAACAAGCCTACGTTACGGGGTGGTCCACCCAGCTACAATGCTCATCACGTTTGAAGACAAGACTCACACTTTTTACTGAAGCATCGGAGGCAATGGAATTCTACATCAACGAGATCAAGCCCACCCTGGATGCGGGGACAGGCGCACCATTGGAAACGGCAGGAGATGCATCGCCAGACGCGGCGCCGGCGGGGGGAACATCGCTGGAAGCGGCGCCTGCGGTGGAAGCACCGCAGGACGCGGCGGCGGCTGTGCAACCATCGCTGGACGCGGTGCTGGCAACGCTAGCGGCGCAACAATCTCTGGACACGGCGGCGGCTCTGTTCGTGAGGATGGAAGAACCACCGGTCACTGAGTAGAACGGGGCTACCAGCAACTTTACTACTTTAAACAAGGCTAAAGTCAACACAGGTATGATCCCGTATTACGTCCCAGCTGGGGGGCTGAGCTCAATCCTAGGCTCTGAAGTAGCGACGGACATGGACTAGTTTTCTTTTTTTGCTCTTTTTCCTTTTTTGTTTCTCATGGGTTTAGGTCCTATACATAAGATTTTTTTTTGTTTCCTTTTTCCTCTATCACTCGACCTTTTATTTTTATTTTTTTCTCTCCTTTTTTTTGTGTGTGTGAGTTGCTGTGTGTGTGTGTGTGTGTGTGTGTGTGTGTGTGTGTGTGTGTGTGTGTGTGTGCGTGTGTGTGTGTGTGTGTGTGTGTGTGTGTGTGCGCTTGTGTGCGTGAGTATGCGTGTGCATGCGTGTGGTAGATATTATTACGTTTCCAATTTAGTTAGGGTTAGCCCTAACCCTACAAAATTGTATTATTATACTGCCACCAACGCACACTGTTGATATGAAGTCTTCAATCTAATCTACAAAATGATGTTGTTGTTACCGTCACCAATATATGCTGTAGATATCATTGGGGTTTCATCATAGTCTGCAACAATATAGTATCAGGTTATCACCATCATTAAGGTACACTGTTATTCAGTCACTTTTTTATTATTATTATCATCATTATTAGTATTTGGGGACGCTGGTATGTGTGCATGCGCAGAGCTGATATTATCACGTTCCCAATTTAGTTTACAAAATGAAGGTATTGTCGTTATTACCAGCAGACATTTATACGGTTTTTGGTGTTGTATCTGTTGGCAGTGGCCACCCAGGTTAGGGGTACTGCTGCTATTGACAATAACTATTATTGCTGTCGTGGATGGTTTTAACACCATCAGAAAATGGTGGTGGTGACGTCATCCACCACATTATTATCATTTCTTTGCTTTATTTACCAATTCTAAAGGGGAAGTGATGGTGGGAGAGGGGAAGAAAATATAAGAATATTCTCCCTGCGTTCTTAAATAACACAGGGAGGCTAATAGGGGGAGCTGTTTGACCAGCTATCATGTCATAACTCTGCACTACACAGAGAGGCCAATAGGGGGAGCTGTTTGACCAGCTATCATGTCATAACTCTGCACTACACAGGGAGGCTAATAGGGGGAGCTGTTTGACCAGCTATCATGTCATAACTCTGCACTACACAGGGAGGCCAATAGGGGGAGCTGTTTGACCAGCTATCATGTCATAACTCTGCACTACACAGGGAGGCTAATAGGGGGAGCTGTTTGACCAGCTATCATGTCATAACTCTGCACTACACAGGGAGGCCAATAGGGGGAGCTGTTTGACCAGCTATCATGTCATAACTCTGCACTACACAGAGAGGCCAATAGGGGGAGCTGTTTGACCAGCTATCATGTCATAACTCTGCACTACACAGGGAGGCCAATAGGGGGAGCTGTTTGACCAGCTATCATGTCATAACTCTGCACTACACAGGGAGGCCAATAGGGGGAGCTGTTTGACCAGCTATCATGTCATAACTCTGCACTACACAGGGAGGCCAATAGGGGGAGCTGTTTGACCAGCTATCATGTCTTAACTCTGCACTACACAGAGAGGCCAATAGGGGGAGCTG
>NC_137821.1:362500-375000 GCF_963921795.1 Nannobrachium achirus | reverse complement strand
GTCTCTAGCTCATTCCTGTCAAAAGTTATGATTTTTTAAAGAATTGACCAACTGCTCACTGGAGTCAATAGGTTTCACACAGAGATCAAAGTTCCTTCGCCAAACAGGAAGTGCCCTTCACCAAACAGGAAGTGCCTCTATATCTCATGAACCGTTTGTCGTACAGACTCGGGGCTGGTGTCATATGACTTGATTAAGAGTCCTTAACCTTAATTGGCGCTTCCTTCGCCAAACAGGAAGTGCCCTTTGCCAAACAGGAAGTGCCTCTATATCTCATGAACCGTTTGTCATACAGACTTGTGGCTGGTGTCATATGACTTCATTAAGAGTCCTTCACCTTAATTGGTTTAACTTAGTTCCGTCCCCTCTTCTGATTGGCTGTTACCCCTTGTGACGTGGGTAGAGCTGCGAGGGCCCGGTCATTGCTGCTTGCAGCTTTAATTTTATCTAAATTTTGAAAAATAATAATTAAAAAGGAATTGTAAAAATATCATTTTAAAGTATTATTATCCACTGATATTCCCTTATTGTTATTAAAATAATAATTGTCCTGCATCAAATATGTCCTGTATAAAAATATACATATAGGCCTACTCTATATACCTTTGATTACCTTACTTACCTTACTGTACTCTTCTTAAATTAATCAAATAGATCCAAAATGATTGTGGTTAGGTATTTAAAACCAACCATAATGACAACAAATAGGCTTCTGCTCTTCATTGTCTTGTCAAGTTCATTGTCTTGTCATGCTAAATCATCACTTTTTCAGAATAGGTATTGAGTTGGAGGGTGGCATTTTTAATTCCTGCACTTCGCGCGCGCGCATACTGTTTTTTCACGCATACCTATTTTTCACGCGTGCTCATGGGGGGGCCTCTTTTACTACCTTTGTGGGGAGCCCCCAGTTTATAAAAACCGCCCCTGACTGTACTGTACTGTACTGTACTGTACTGATCTACTGTACGATGTTTGATTGACAGGACCGGCTGCAAAGCATCATGGGAGTGGCTCTGCCCTTGTTCCACGCCAGAGGAGTGTTTCAGTACAGCTTTGGACTGTTGCCATGGAGACGACCCGTCCACACTGTGGGTATGTTACCATATATGGTCTGTTTCCTGTTACCATGGAGACGTACACACTGTGGGTATGTTACCATATATGGTCTGTTTCCTGTTACCATGGAGACGTACACACTGTGGGTATGTTACCATATATGGTCTGTTTCCTGTTACCATATATGGTCTGTTTCCTGTTACCATATATGGTCTGTTTCCTGTTACCACATATGTTCTGTTTCCTGTTACCATATATGGTCTGTTTCCTGGTACCATATATGTTCTGTTTCCTGTTACCATATATGGTCTGTTTCCTGTTACCATGGAGACGACCCGTCCACACTGTGGGTATGTTACCATATATGGTCTGTTTCCTGTTACCATGGAGACGACCCGTACACACGATCAGGTTATGATCAGGTTATGATCAGGTTATGAACAGGTTATGAACAGGTTATGATCAGGTTATGAACAGGCTATGAACAGGTTATGAACAGGTTATGAACAGGATCAGGTTATGAACAGGTTATGAACAGGTTATGAACAGGTTATAAACAGGTTATGATCAGGTTATGAACAGGTTATGAACAGGTTATGATCAGGTTATGAACAGGATCAGGTTATGAACAGGTTATGATCAGGTTATGAACAGGTTATGAACAGGTTATGATCAGGTTATGATCAGGTTATGAACAGGTTATGAACAGGATCAGGTTATGAACAGGATCAGGTTATGAACAGGTTATGAACAGGTTATGAACAGGTTATGAACAGGATCAGGTTATGAACAGGATCAGGTTATGAACAGGTTATGAACAGGTTATGATCAGGTTATAAACAGGTTATGAACAGGTTATGAACAGGTTATGAACAGGGAATCCAGAGGATGTCAGTGATCCATGATGACATCCGTTTGCTGCGTGATTAAAACGCATTGGATTTGGTGTGCAATGCTGTGCGGAATCAGCGCTGCGGATCCCAAAAGTAGTCATAAAAGGAGTGATTAGTTTTTTACCGCATGCGACAAGACGCACAAATCGAACTGGGTTCGATCGAGAAAAAAACGCAGCCAGGGTTATATGCCCTTTTATGGGCATATTGGTTGGATTGGTGGTTCTACTGAAAAATGTCTGTAGAACCAACCCTGTTCATGATTGATAGATAGATAGATAGATAGATAGATAGATAGATGTGTGAGACCCCCATGGGTCCCGGCCTCAGTTAGTAGTTGGGTTGGGTTGGGTTGGGTTGGGTTGGGTTGGGTTGGGTTGGTTTGGGTTGGGTTGGGTTGGGTTGGGTTGGGTTGGAATGCACAATTGTAAAGGAAAATGAAAACACAACCTAGCGCGGTTAGGTTGTGTTTTCCCTAACCCTAACCCTAACCCCAGAGAAAGAACAGGAATAGTGGAATAGACAACGGCATTCTGTTAAGGCAGCCGCCAGATTTAAGGTGACAGGACACATCTGATGCATTATTAACCATAGGTTACACCAACACTTCTATGTGAAGAAATGAGTTGTAAATAGTCATAAAAGTTAAAGTCTCTCTCTCTCTCTCTCTCTCTCTCTCTCTCTCTCTCTCTCTCTCTCCAGTTGGTAAGCCTATCTCGGTCGCCCAGACGTTGTGTCCGAGTAAGGAGGACATCGATCGTCTCCATGGAGAATATCTGAAGGCTTTGACCGACGTGTTTGAGGAGAACAAAGAGAAGTACGGGATTCAAACCGACAACCACCTGAAGTTTATATAATAATATACACACTATACATATACCATATGTACACCATACATACTGTACCATATATAAACCATACATAAACTATCTGAAGGCTTTGACCCACGTGTTGGAGAAGAACAAAGAGAAGTACGGGATTCAAACCGACAACCACCTGAAGTTTATATAATATATACACACTGTACATACAGTACCATATAAACCATACTTACCATACAACCACCTGAAAATTATCTAATATATACACACTATACATACAGTACCATATAAACCATACTTACCATACAACCACCTGAAAATTATCTAATATATACACACTATACATACAGTACCATATAAACCATACATATCAACCATATCATACACCCTAACCCTAACCCTATCTGAAGGCTCTGACCCCTGAAGTTTATATAATACACACTATACATATACCATATATAACCCATACATACTGTACCATATGTATGCCATACATATCATACAACCACCTGGAGTTTATCTGATTAATACAAACCATACAACCACCTAACCAACCACCTACCTACACCCATCTAATAGATACAACACATACCTAACCTACACCTAACCAACCACCTACCTACACCTAACCAACCACCTAACCTACACCTAACCAACCACCTACTCAGAGCAGATGTCGGTAGAGTGTAGGGAATAAAACCGCCCATAACTCTATCATTGGCCCCACGTTGCCATGGTGACCGCCGTCCATTGGCTCGTATTCCCAGCTATGGGACCGGCGGATCCAATTTCAACCGAGGGGGGCGTAGCCAGAACACACACACACACACACAACACACACACACACACACACACACACACACACACACACACACACACAAATAGCTAATAGTTAGCTCACAACTTTCCACTTTTCTCTTTCACCTCAATCGCAGTAACATCCGTATACCACGTCATCGCATCACCAATACGTTTTATTTATTATTATTATTATTATTTTTTTCCAATTTTTTTTTCTCAAACATTTTTTTTTTCTCAAATTTTTTTTCTCAAATTTTTTTTTTCTCAAAAAATTTTTTTTTCTCAAATTTCTTTTTTTCTCAAAAAACTTTTTTTCTCTAAATGTTTTTTTCTCAAAATTTTTTTTTCTCAAAATTTTTTTTTCTCTAAAATTTTTTTTTTGAGAATTTTTTTTTTCTCAAAATTCTTTTTTTTCTCAAAATGAGAATTTTTCTCAAAATTTTTTTTTTAATTATTTTTTCTCAAAAAACTTCTTTTCTCAAAAAACTTTTTTTTTCTCAAAAAACTTTTTTTTTCTCAAAAAACTTTTTTTTCTAAAAAAAAAATATTTTCTCAAAAAAAACATCAGATCGTGGCCACCCTGTACCTCAGGGATTTGTTTTCGACGAATATTTACTCCTATAGACGCAACGCGACGACCTAGAGGGGAGGCCGGCGCAGCCGGCCGACCTTCTAGTAGCATACATACAACCACCTCCACTACATCTAATAATATACTTTATAAACCATAGCATGCATACGGGTAAGCATGGCATTCACACCCAGGGCCGTATTAATGTCAAGGATGTCTTTCTAGACACAACCCCCTGCACCCCCCTCATATCTAAACACTACAGCACTCTACCCCAATACCATTTGAAGGTATTTTTACTTGGGTATTTCCGATTAACAATACTTTTACTTCTACTCCACTAACTGTACATCTCAGAGGCAACATTTGTACTTTTACTCCACTACAATTATTTGAAAACTTTAGTTACCAGTTAGTCTACTTTGTAGATTCTAATAAACTTTAGTTACCAGTTAGTCTACTTTGTAGATTCTAATAAACTTTAGTTACCAGTTAGTCTACTTTGTAGATTCTAATACACTTTAGTTACCAGTTAGTTTACTTTGTAGATTCTAATAAACTTTAGTTATCAGTTAGTCTACTTTGTAGATTCTAATAAACTTTAGTTACCAGTTAGTCTACTTTGTACACTCTAATAAACTTTAGTTACCAGTTAGTCTACTTTGTAGATTCTAATAAACTTTAGTTATCAGTTAGTTTACTTTGTAGATTCTAATAAACTTTAGTTACCAGTTAGTCTACTTTGTAGATTCTAATAAACTTTAGTTACCAGTTAGTCTACTTTGTAGATTCTAATACACTTTAGTTACCAGTTAGTCTACTTTGTAGATTCTAATAAACTTTAGTTACCAGTTAGTCTACTTTGTAGATTCTAATACACTTTAGTTACCAGTTAGTTTACTTTGTAGATTCTAATAAACTTTAGTTATCAGTTAGTCTACTTTGTAGATTCTAATAAACTTTAGTTATCAGTTAGTTTACTTTGTAGATTCTAATAAACTTTAGTTACCAGTTAGTCTACTTTGTAGATTCTAATAAACTTTAGTTACCAGTTAGTCTACTTTGTAGATTCTAATAAACTTTAGTTATCAGTTAGTTTACATTGTAGATTCTAATAAACTTTAGTTACCAGTTAGTCTACTTTGTACAAATAAACTTTAGTTACCAGTTAGTTTACTTTGTAGATTCTAATAGTTATTACTAAACATGCAACAAGCAGCCTTATCGATCTCAAAGAAAAGGGGAAAACAGCGCCCCCTCTGTTTTGTTCCTGGGGTAGCACTAAATCTGTTCTTGAGAGATTACAGCCTTATATGGATTTTGGCTATTTGAAAATAGCCGATCTACAAGCACACAATGCATCTCAATGTGATGCTTCTCAGTAGTTCGTCTTTCAGTTTTGTTTTGAAATCTAACTGTGACCGCAGGGAGCAAGTTTACTATGAAACCCAGCAGATGCCAATAATAAGACATCTATGATGTCATACGTCAGTCATATCCATATTTGGTCAAATGTTTTGTCCACATTTTGTCCAACTTAAACAACCAACCGCAACTCCAATCACTCTGAAAATGAATTCCGTCCCTTAAGTTAAGAGCGAGGTTGCTTTTCGCCCTTAGGGCGTATTACTGCTATACATACTCCATGAATACAACACTTCTAACCCATACATATTAGATACATCTAATAATATATACATACTCTATGCATACAACACTTCTAACCCATACATATTACATATTTAATAATATATACATACTCTATGCATACAACAGTTCTAACCCATACATATTATACATCTAATAATATATACATACTCCATGAATACAACACTTCTAACCCATACATATTATACATCTAATAACACAACTAGTGCCTCTTAATCTGAAGGTTGCTTGTTGCCTTGGTGCCGCGTCGTTTCCTCCGTCGGCCGCCGCTATTATTTTGAAGGGCTGGAAGGGGGTTGTTTTTGTTTTTTTGGATTATCACTTGACGGCAACGATTACGTCATCTAGTCACATGACAGTGTGAGCCCAGAAGAGAAACATGTCTGCGCCCTGCCTTGTGTATTGTTTACATTAGATCTGGCTCAAAATGGCTCAAAATGTCTCTTTTGGAGTAAATGAAGTCTCTTTATGGGCCTCTCCATTGACTTAACATGGAGGAGCTTCACTTCGCGTGCACGCCCAATGTGCGTTTTAAACAAATCGCGGACATTACCGATGCGGCCGCGACCGGAGCGACATTAAGTAAGTATTAATACATTTACTGTAAATACAGTAAGATTGACGGTGAGCGCTGTCAATGGCGTCATGTAGTCACCGATTTGAATGACGGTGAGGATCGTCAGAACAGTTAATATATACATACTCTATGCATACAACACTTCTAACCCATAAATATTACATATTTCATCTCATAATAATATTATATACACTGAACATTGATTGATTTATTGTCAGGTTGCATAGGAAAAGGTACAGTTCACTGGTACAAGGTCAACTAAAAGGATAAGCTCAGGAAAGCCTATGGCTTGTTTACATTGAGATCCTTCTCTTTAACTCATATAACATTGAATGACAGACAGACAGAACACAGTACTATGATAGATATTTAACTCATATAACATTGAATGACAGACAGACAGAAAACAGTACTATGATAGATATTTAACTCATATAACATTGAATGACAGACAGATAGAACACAGTACTATGATAGATATTTAACTCATATAACATTGAATGGCAGACAGATAGAACACAGTACTATGATGGATATTTAACTCATATAACATTGAATGACAGACAAACAGAACACAGTACTATGATAGACATTTAACTCGTATAACATCGAATGACAGACTGATAGAACACAGTACTATGATAGATATTTAACTCATATAACATTGAATGACAGACAGACAGAAAACAGTACTATGATAGATATTTAACTCATATAACATTGAATGACAGACAGATAGAACACAGTACTATGATAGATATTTAACTCATATAACATTGAATGACAGACAGATAGAACACAGTACTATGATGGATATTTAACTCATATAACATTGAATGACAGACAAACAGAACACAGTACTATGATAGATATTTAACTCATATAACATTGAACGACAGACAGACAGAACACAGTACTATGATAGATATTTAACTCATATAACATTGAATGACAGACAAACAGAACACAGTACTATGATAGATATTATTTAACTCATATAACATTGAATGACAGACAGACAGAACACAGTACTATGATAGATATTTAACTCATATAACATTGAATGACAGACTGATAGAACACAGTACTATGATAGATATTTAACTCATTTAACATTGAATGACAGACATACAGAACAAGATATTTTACTCATATAACATTGAATGACAGACAAACAGAACACAGTACTATGATAGATATTTAACTCATATAACATTGAATGACAGACAGACAGAACACAGTACTATGATAGATATCTAACTCATATAACATTGAATGACAGACATACAGAACAAGATATTTTACTCATATAACATTAAATGACAGACAGACAGAACACAGTACTATGATAGATATTTAACTCATATAACATTGAATGACAGACATACAGAACAAGATATTTTACTCATATAACATTGAATGACAGACAGACAGAACACAGTACTATGCAGTAGATGTCATCATAAAATAAAACACAATACAAAACAAAAGGTATTTACCATAGAAAGGTGAGGGGAGGAAAGGACAGTTAAGAGTAGCTGCCGCTTCTAAGTGGCTTTTCAGTGCTGTTTTAAAGGAAGTGAGGGATTTACATTCCTTTAAGGCCTTCGTTAGGGCGTTCCACATCTTAGCAGCATAGCAGGAGAACGCGGTTGACCCCTTTTTTGTGCCAAATCTGGGTTGGATGTGATCTGTGGAGCTGTGTATAGACCCTAACTCATACATTCTATACAACCACCTCCACTTAACACGCGCGCACACACACACACACACACACACACACACACACACACACACACACACACACACACACACACACACACACACAGGTTATGTGGACATATCTTCTTTTTTTTTTACTTAATTTTTATTTGCAGATTATCACATGAATGGCAGGACAGGGTTTACAATGTTGTATCGTTTCAAATGTCTCATTCCAGTCCATTTCAAAGTTGGTTATTGATGCTGTCATCCTATTACTGAAGCAATAAGCCACAAGAGGCCAGTGGTTACCTGGTATTTTACACCGGCTGAGAGGCCAGTGGTTACCTGGTATTTTACACCGGCTGAGAGGCGTAGGGAGACATGAGGCGCAGCCGAGTGTCTCCAGCCCTCAGCCGGTGTAAAATACAGGTAACCACAAGCCTCGCGTGGCTTATTGCTTTTCTAAAACGGTTACAATATGGCAACATGAAAAATCATAGACATGTACCTATTAAAACTGTTCTATGTCACTAATAATTCACTATAATGTCTGCTCTGCAAGAAAGTTGTTCCCAGCCAGGCTGCAGAAACAACACAGGTGCAGATAATTGGTGCACTGTGGAACACTGGGGAAAGAAATAACACACCTGGGTTTGATATAAACTGATTCAAGGTGTGGGTTATAGTCTCACATACCACAGCAACCAGCCAATCAGAATCAAGGAAAGGAACTAGCCGTTTTAGAAAGTCCATTTTTCCCACTTCTCCAAAAATAGGTCTTCTTGCAACCTGAGCTTGTGGGTAAATCTCCATCACATATATTTATATATATATTTATATATTGTGGGTAAATCTCTCCACACATATATTTATATGTATTTATATATATATTTATATATTGTGGGTGAATCTCTCCACACATATTTATATATATTTATACATATATTTATATATTGTGGGTGAATCTCCTTCACATATATTTATATGTATTTATACATATATTTATATATTGTGGGTGAATCTCCTTCACTTATATGTATTTATACATATATTTATATATTGTGGGTGAATCTCCTTCACTTATATGTATTTATACATATATTTATATATTGTGGGTAAATCTCTCCACACATATATTTATATGTATTTATATATATATTTATATATTGTGGGTGAATCTCCATCACATATATTTATACATATATTTATATATTGTGGGTGAATCTCTCCACACATATATTTATATGTATTTATATATATATTTATATATTGTGGGTAAATCTCTCCACACATATATTTATATGTATTTATATATATATATATATATATTGTGGGTGAATCTCCTTCACTTATATGTATTTATATATATATTTATATATTGTGGGTAAATCTCTCCACACATATATTTATATGTATTTATATATATATTTATATATTGTGGGTAAATCTCTCCACACATATATTTATATGTATTTATATATATATTTATATATTGTGGGTAAATAAAGCCACACATATATTTATATGTATTTATATATATATTTATATATTGTGGGTGAATCTCCATCACATATATTTATATGTATTTATATATATATTTATATATTGTGGGTGAATCTCTCCACACATATATTTATATATATTTATACATATATTTATATATTGTGGGTGAATCTCCTTCACATATATTTATACATATATTTATATATTGTGGGTGAATCTCCTTCACATATATTTATATGTATTTATATATATATATATTTATATTTTGTGGGTGAATCTCCATCACATATATGTATATATATATTTATATATTGTGGGTGAATCTCCATCACATATATTTATATGTATTTATATATATATTTATATATTGTGGGTGAATCTCCTTCACATATATTTATATGTATTTATACATATATTTATATATTGTGGGTGAATCTCCTTCACATATATTTATATGTATTTATATATATATTTATATATTGTGGGTGAATCTCCATCACATATATTTATACATATATTTATATATTGTGGGTGAATCTCCATCACATATATTTATATGTATTTATATATATATTTATATATTGTGGGTGAATCTCCATCACATATATTTATATGTATTTATATATATATTTATATATTGTGGGTGAATCTCCATCACATATATTTATATGTATTTATACATATATTTATATATTGTGGGTGAATCTCTCCACACATATATTTATATGTATTTATACATATATTTATATATTGTGGGTGAATCTCCATCACATATATTTATATGTATTTATACATATATTTATATATTGTGGGTGAATCTCTCCACACATATATTTATATGTATTTATACATATATTTATATATTGTGGGTGAATCTCTCCACACATATATTTATATGTATTTATATATATATTTATATATTGTGGGTGAATCTCCATCACATATATTTATATATATTTATATATATATTTATATATTGTGGGTGAATCTCCTTCACATTTACAGTATTTCCTCCACAATGCACAGCCACTGCTCACAACTCCGAGGGTCATTTTTATACCACAATCTTGTAATTACTTTTTTGCTGTGTGGCCATATCTTTATGTCAGTATAATTTATCTTTATGTCAGTATAATTTTAATGAATGATTAATGTGATCCAGGTACGATTTATATACAATGTTTAAAGATACATCCAGGTATGATTTATATACAATGTTTAAAAAGTTACAAGGTGTATACAATGTTACAATGCTTAAAAACATTTCAGAAGTATACAAAATGTTACAATGCTACATTTCAGAAGTATACAAAATGTTACAATGCTTAAAAACATTTCAGAAGAATATAAAATGTTACAATTCTTAAAACATTTCAGAAGTATACAAAATGTTACAATTCTTAAAACATTTCAGAAGTATACAAAATGTTACAATTCTTAAAACATTAATATAATGTTACAATTCTTAAAACATTTCAGAAGTATACAAAATGTTACAATGCTTAAAACAATTCAGAAGTATACAAAATGTTACAATTCTTAAAACATTTCAGAAGTATACAAAATGTTACAATTCTTAAAACATTTCAGAAGAATATAAAATGTTACAATGCTTAAAACATTTCAGAAGAATATAAAATGTTACAATTCTTAAAACATTTCAGAAGTATACAAAATGTTACAATTCTTAAAACAGTTCAGAAGTATACAAAATGTTACAATGCTTAACTCATTCTCTGCCTTTTCAAAATGTCTGCCAAGTACCAGGATGCCAAAACATGTAATTTTTAGTGCACGGATCCGTGCACGCCACATGCCTAGATCAAGCACCATGTGTGTGCACGCTGTTCACAGCTTTCAAACAAAAAAAATCCGCTTGGAAATCCGTTCAGGCATTCATGAGATAGAAGCCATTATGTTTTCTTCAAATGTAAACAAACATGGCTGCCATGTTTGAAAGATGTGGTTGGCATGGGGGTTAAACATACAATTTTGCGATTGCGATCATGCCTACTACATTTTTGAAGGTCCAAAAATATATTTTTGAATTTATTTTACTATTATTTTTTTTCAAAATGGCTGCCAACTCAGGGAAACTCGGGCCCTGGCGGCCTCTAACAACGGTAATAACTCTGGAAACTCGGGAGGGGGCAGCAAATGAGTTAAAAAAACATTTCAGAAGTAAACAACATGTTACAAAACTTAAAAACATTTCAGAAGTAAACATGTTACAATACTTAAAAAACATTTCAGAAGTAAACAACATGTTACAATGCTTAAAAACATGTCAGAAGTAAACAACATGTTACAATGCTTAAAAACATTTCAGAAGTAAACAACATGTTACAATGCTTAAAAACATGTCAGAAGTAAACAACATGTTACAATGCTTAAAAACATTTCAGAAGTAAACAACATGTTACAGTGTTTAAATAAAGTTACAAAGTATAAAAATATATGATTTTTAAAGAAATGTCTCAATGTTTACGTGAATGTCTGTTGACTGCATTCTGTCGCCAATGTTAGCATGTTGTAGCTCTGATGCTAACACACACCATTGGTTTCAATGAGAGGTGCTAGCAATATGCTAACACACACCATTGATTTCAAGGAGGGCTGCTAACAGATATGATGTGATTGTTTTCAATGAGAAATGCTAGCACTATGCAAGCAGGAAATATGTTTATACAGCCTTTGATGTCTGGAGAAAAGTCAGCTGTCAACTTAATACTGTGAATAAAATAAATAAATATATATATATATATACAAGAAGATATCAAAGTTGAATCATTTTACTCGTAGACGTAGAACGGTACTGTGGTTCACATGCATCACCGGACCGAGGGAATCCGTGTGTATCGCTTCCACCTGTGTCACACATACGGATGTTGCTAGGCCAATCAGAG
>NC_137821.1:347500-355000 GCF_963921795.1 Nannobrachium achirus | reverse complement strand
GGGATGAAAGCAAACCTTTCCACGAGACCTGGTAGGTCCGGTCCGACAGGTAGGAGGAGAACCACTTTAGTGCCGTCCCGGTGATGCCTAGGTCAACAAGGGTGTCCAGGAGCAGCTGGTGATTCACTGTGTCGAATGCTGCTGATAGATCCAGAAGAATCAGGACTGCAGAGTGGGAGGCAGCCTGGGAAGCATGGAGTGCTTCTGTGACTGCTAGGAGTGCCATTTCTGTGGAATGGGCCGGTTTAAAACCTGACTGGTTGGGATCCAGCAGGTTGTTCTGTGAGAGATGGAGAGAAAGCTGGTTAGAGACCACATGTTCAAGGGTTTTTGAAAGAAATGAGAGGAGGGATACCGGTCTGTAGTTCTTGACGTCCGAGGGGTCAAGAGTTGGTTTTTTGAGGAGTGGTGATACTCTGGCTGCCTTAAAGGCAGATGGGACACAGCCTGAAGTTACAGAGCTGTTGATGATGGCAGTTATGAAGGGGAGTAGGTCAGGTGCGATCGTCTGGAAGAGTGGAGACGGGATTGGATCCAGGGCACAGGTGGTGGGTCTGGAGGAAGTCACTAGTTTTATGACGTCATCTGCAGAGAGAGAGGAGAAGGAGGACAGACAAGTTATGTTGGGGGTACAATTGCGTGTGTTAGACACTGTATTCTGGGGGAGATGGGAGAATGAACTACTGATATCATCAACCTTCTTTTCAAAGTAGGTGACAAAATCGTCCGCTGAGAGAGATGAAGGAGGGGGGGGAGGGGGGGGTTTGAGGAGGGTTGAGAACGTGCTAAACAGTTTCCTAGGGTTTGAGGTACATGATTGAATCTGTGTGTGGTAGAATGATGATTTTGCAGTGGAGAGTGAGAGTGAGAAACCTGACAGGAGTGTGTGAAAGTGAGATAGGTCCTCTGGTTGCTTTGTCTTGCGCCACTTCCTCTCTGCCGCCCTGAGAGGTGTTCGCTCAGTTCTGAGGGTTTCAGATAGCCACGGAGCCGGTGGATTTGGCCGTGCTGGCCTGGTTGAGAGAGGGCAGAGCCGATCAAACGCTGAGGAGACAGAGGAGAGAAAGGAAGATGTTAGAGTGTCAGGAGGGAGAGGGGGAAGGGAGTCTGGGGTTGGGAGGGAGGAGAGAATGGAGGAGGAGAGAGTGGAAGGATCCAGGGTTTTCAGGTTGCGTCGTGTGGTGACAGTCCGAGGGTGGGTCTGTTTAGATCTGTGGACAGTGTTAGCTAGTTGTTGCAGAGTGTTCTGGGTTGGTGTCAGTTTGAGCCAATAACCCAGGACAGAAGCCTCCTTTCACCCCACCCCACTCCACCCCACCCCACACACTTGTGCCAGGTTTTCCACTACAGGGAACTGGGTAGAGTGGTGTGAAAGTGGTACAACACGGTGTACTGAAAAGTATCCACTCTAGAGCAGGTCCAAGCTGGGCTAAGCGGGGCCAAAGCAGTGACGTATAAACGCTGCTGCTACTGATTGGTCGGAGAGTCTGGCTCACGGCTGAGCTGTGTCTTTCAACACAACAACTTGATTTAGGTTTGTGAGTCGCGGCTGCAAATAAAATATACTGTAAAAGCAAAGCCTGTTTGTTTTATATATGTGTTTATAAATATATGTTGATTAGGAAGAATTGTGTTCCCCAGCTGAGTTGAGATTCCACAAAGCACCAAGAACATGATACCAACACAAACAGCGGACATATCTATTGTCGCGAGTCGTAATAAACAACGTACGGCCATCTGTTATTTTATATAGATCTTTATATGGATCTTCTCAGTGAGATGTCTCCTGTTTGTATCTGTAACTGATCTTCTCAGTGAGATGTCTCCTGTTTGTATCTGTAACTGCTTGGGTTAGGGTTAGGGTTAGGGTTAGGTAGAATGTGGACCGTGTTTGTGTTTGTTCTGGCAGTCTACTGATATTCACTAACCAAATGGACCCAGTGCATATAGGCTACAGAACCAAATAGATCCAGCACACACATAAATAATGATAGCAGAGTGCTGTTGTCAGTTTGTCCTGGGTTGGCTCCCATAGAGTCAGTTTGTCCTGGGTTGGCTCCCATAGAGTCAGTTTGTCCTGCGTTGGCTCCCATAGAGTCAGTTTGTCCTGGGTTGGCTCCCATAGAGTCAGTTTGTCCTGGGTTGGCTCCCATAGAGTCAGTTTGTCCTGGGTTGGCTCCCATAGAGTCAGTTTGTCCTGCGTTGGCTCCCATAGAGTCAGTTTGTCCTGGGTTGGCTCCCATAGAGTCAGTTTGTCCTGGGTTGGCTCCCATAGAGTCAGTTTGTCCTGGGTTGGCTCCTATAGAGTCAGTTTGTCCTGGGTTGGCTCCCATAGAGTCAGTTTGTCCTGGGTTGGCTCCTATAGAGTCAGTTTGTCCTGGGTTGGCTCCCATAGAGTCAGTTTGTCCTGGGTTGGCTCCTATAGAGTCAGTTTGTCCTGGGTTGGCTCCCATAGAGTCAGTTTGTCCTGGGTTGGCTCCCATAGAGTCAGTTTGTCCTGGGTTGGCTCCTATAGAGTCAGTTTGTCCTGGGTTGGCTCCCATAGAGTCAGTTTGTCCTGGGTTGGCTCCCATAGTGTCAGTTTGTCCTGGGTTGGCTCCTATAGAGTCAGTTTGTCCTGGGTTGGCTCCCATAGAGTCAGTTTGTCCTGGGTTGGCTCCTATAGAGTCAGTTTGTCCTGGGTTGGCTCCTATAGAGTCAGTTTGTCCTGGGTTGGCTCCCATAGAGTCAGTTTGTCCTGGGTTGGCTCCCATAGAGTCAGTTTGTCCTGGGTTGGCTCCTATAGAGTCAGTTTGTCCTGCGTTGGCTAACTTAACGATTCAGTCGTTACTCAATCGTTAAGTGTGAGTTAGTGGTGCGACTAGATTTTTACCCCGACATGAGACCCTGATTCTGTCGAGAATATCAAACTGGTTTGATATTTTGTCTGAATGAGTACAATGATGGTAACAACCAAAACAGAACGCTTTAGTGAGCCAAAAGCCATTCATTCCCCAAGACGCTGAGCTGCCTGCCTGTTCGCCACTAGTAGCTGTTGGTACGGCTGCGACAGCCCTTTCTTTATTGCACCGCGTATCATAATAGTTCATTATTCCAAACATTCGAAGTTGATAATAAGTTGATAGGATCATTAGGATCAATCTGTGTCGGCTAGACTCAACTGCGAGGAGAGGAGAGAACGAGATGGGACTGAGGGAGGAGGGCGGAGCTCGTTGTGTGTGCATGCAGTGATGGAAAAAGTACTCACATGTTTTACTCAATTAAAAGTATCAATTCTGCAATACTGCGATGCGCCGCGTTGTGAGCTTGGAGATCGGCTATTTTTCACTAAGCCCAATATGGCTAAAGTGGTTAATGTTTTTTATAATTTATATCTGCAAAGTAACTAAAGTTTTCACGTAAATGTAGTGGAATATTTTCCTCAGATGTAGTGGAGTAGAAGTAAAAGTACTGAAAACTGGAAATACTCAAGTAAAGTACACATACCTCAATTGTACTTAAGTAAATGTACTCAGTTACTTGTAAATGTACTTAGTTACTTTATAGGAATCATAGGAACACATGGCTATAATAGGCCTATTTCAGCAAATAAAATGGAATCTTGAACCAGTCTTTACAAAATCTTTAGAGGCATCTCAAACATCTAACGACTGAAATCTTTGAAAAATCATTATAAAGTTTTTGGAAAGTCTTATAGCGTGAGAGGGTAGTCTTCGAGAAATCTTTCCAAATCTGTAAAAAATCTTTTCAAAGTCATTAGGTTTAGAGGACCATGTTTCTCATCATGTATATACTTTATATCATATATATTCATGTATATATGTCTCATATACTTTATATATTCATATATATTCATGTATATATGTCTCATATACTTTATATATTCATATATATTCATGTATATATGCCTCATATACTTTATATATTCATATATATTCATGTATATATGTCTCATCATGTATATACTTTATATCATATATATTCATGTATATATGTCTCATCATGCATATACTGTATATATTCATATATATATTCATGTATATATGTCTCATCATGCATATACTGTATATATTCATATATATATTCATGTATATATGTCTCATCATGCATATACTTTATATATTCATATATATATTCATGTATATATGTCTCATCATGCATATACTTTATATATTCATATATATATTCATGTATATATGTCTCATCATGCATATACTGTATATATTCATATATATTCATGTATATATGTCTCATCATGCATATACTTTATATATTCATATATATTCATGTATATATGTCTCATCATGTATATACTTTATATCATATATATTCATGTATATATGTCTCATCATGTATATACTTTATATCATATATATTCATGTATATATGTCTCATCATGCATATACTGTATATATTCATATATATATTCATGTATATATGTCTCATCATGTATATACTTTATATCATATATATTCATGTATATATGTCTCATCATGCATATACTTTATATATTCATATATATATTCATGTATATATGTCTCATCATGCATATACTTTATATATTCATATATATTCATGTATATATGTCTCATCATGTATATACTTTATATCATATATATTCATGTATATATGTCTCATCATGCATATACTGTATATATTCATATATATATTCATGTATATATGTCTCATCATGCATATACTTTATATATTCATATATATATTCATGTATATATGTCTCATCATGCATATACTTTATATATTCATATATATATTCATGTATATATGTCTCATCATGCATATACTTTATATATTCATATATATTCTGCAATACATATTCTGGGAATTAATCCCCAGGACTTTGTGGCAATTGCCAATGCAATAAATGCAAAGTTTGTCACAGTGTCCCAGTCACTTGAGCCTCTAGAGCGATCGACTCTACCTTCCTTCCTACCATCCCCCCCTTTACCCACTATACCAGTGTGGGAGGTATATAATAGATTGTCCTCCATCAACTGTCATAAATCCCCTGGCCCAGACATGATCCCCCCCTTTACCCACTATACCAGTGTGGGAGGTATATAATAGATTGTCCTCCATCAACTGTCATAAATCCCCTGGCCCAGACATGATCCCCCCTAAAATACTGAAAGAGTTTGCATGTGAGATCAGTATTCCTCTTTGTGACATCATCAACAGGTCATTTGATGAAGGGGTCGTACCTGGACAATGGAAAGAGGCTACTGTTGTCCCTATACCAAAATCTTCCCTATGCAACATAGAGGAATTGAGGCCGATCTCATTAACAGCCCAACTCTCAAAAATATGTGAACACTTTGCTGGGAACTGGATTCTTAATGATATCACGCCAAACCTAGACCCCATGCAGTTTGGCAGCCGACAGAACCGTTCCACAACACACAATCTAGTCAGCTTAATGGATTTTGTGTATAGGTCCAGTGATGTTTCAGGTTCAGTGTGCACTGTAATTACAACTGACTTTGCCAAGGCCTTTGCAGTGTCTCCTTGATCTAGGTGTGAGACCAGGTCTGATTCCATGGATTTGCAGCTTCATGACGGATCGGCAGCAAAAGGTGCGCTACCAGGGACATCTGTCTGATTGGGAATATCCCACATGTGGAGTTGCACAGGGGACCGTACTAGGCCCCATAGTCTTCCTAGCACTGATAAACAGCGCCCTCCAGGATGGACCACACCACTGGAAATATGTGGATGATATGACTATGGCCCAATCGTGGAAGCCCAAGGTACCCTGCACCCTCCAACAGACCCTGAATGGTCTGGACATCTGGGTTAATGAGCACAAGATGAAACTCAATCCAAAAAAATGCAAAGTTGTACATGTTACCTTCATGAGAGAAAAACCGGCCCTGCCAACACTTTCCATTGACCAAAACCTACTAGAGGTTTGTGACACAGTAAAGGTACTGGGGGTCACCATTCAAGCTGACTTGAAATGGGACAGCCAGGTGGACTATATGCTGACCTCAGCCAATAGAAAGCTGTTTGTCCTATGTCGCCTCAAGACATTTGGAGTTCAAGACACAGAATTGGTTTCGATCTACACAGGCTATGTGCGTCCAGTGCTGGAGTATGCAGTCCCAGTCTGGCACAGTTCCTTGACTGCCAACCAGACTAAAAGACTGGAAAGAGTTCAGAAACGGGCTTGCAAAATCATACTTGGCCGGAGATACTCAGGATACACAGAGGCTCTCCGCACCCTCGCATTGTGCACCCTAGCAGAGAGGCGCACCCAACTGTGTCTGGACTTTGCAAGGAAGCTGTTTAAGTCAAACTTCAGAAACTGGTTACCCCCCCCTCAGGAAGGTGATCTCTGGTCGCCAAACAAGGAATGGAGATGACCTGGCCACTCCAACATGCAAAACTGAGAGATACAAGAAATCACCAATCCCATACATGTGCAGACTCTTAAATGATAATGGATTCTAGATTTGTGTTTTTAGGTTATATGGACTTTTAGATAGGCAAATGCATTTTATGATTTTATGATTTTTATTGTAATCAGCAAAATAATTCAGTGTTTTTTAATGGCACCTGTCTTTTTTTAAACATCTGTGATCATGCTGAAAAAGTTGAATAAACATAAACATACTTGAAAATATTCATGTATATATGTCTCATCATGTATATACTTTATATATTCATATATATTCATGTATATACTTTATATATTCATATATATATATTCATGTATATATGTCTCATTATGTATATACTTTATATATTCATATATATTCAAGGTATATATGTCTCATCATGCATATACTTTATATATTCATATATATTCATGTATATATGTCTCATATACTTTATATATTCATATATATATATTCATGTATATATGTCTCATCATGCATATACTTTATTAAAACCTGTCTGTCTGTCTGTCTGTCTGTCTGTCTGTCTGTCTGTCTGTCTGTCTGTCCAGTCTGTCCTCAGACTGTCTGTCTCTCCAGGTGTCTCACCTCCCGACATGAACCAGACTGTGTTCACTCTACCAGAAGACAACAGGTACACGCACGCACGCACACACACATGCACACATGCACGCATGCACGCATGCACACACGCACACATGCACGCACGCACACACACATGCACACATGCACACACGCACGCACGCACACACACACACATGCACACATGCACACATGCACGCATGCACGCATGCACGCACGCACACACACATGCACACATGCACGCACGCACGCATGCACGCACGCACACACACATGCACACATGCACGCATGCACGCACGCACACACACATGCACGCACACCAGGTTTCATAGTGTTGTGGTTATCACGAGTCCAATTTTGACAACCCGCTACCCGCGATCATATAAAATCTAAACCCGCCCGCCCGTCAAACAACAGAATTGTTGCCCGCCTCGCTACCCGTGATTGTGGCGGAGAGAGTCTCAGCCCCTCTAGTATCTCCCTCGTTCCATTGGGATATCCC